>NW_006159990.1:3761486-3766597 GCF_000334495.1 Tupaia belangeri chinensis | reverse complement strand
ACACAAAATGCTATCTCCCATCCAGTACACACTGCATAGTGACTCAATCATGCACTTTACAAATAAAATAAATTTCCAATTCTAGTTCCTAGAATTATTTCCACCCCTCTTTCTGACCCTCTGTCCCTTCCAACCCTCCTCTCACACCACCTCCAGTGTCCAAAATTGTTCTCCATTCCCTTCCCACCCACATTGCATTGATCACAAAATTTCCTGCATAACCTGACTACTTTCAAAGGTGAGTTCACTCATTACTACTAAGAAAACCAGTTTTAACTTAAATCAAAGAACCACCAAGGAACTTTGCTTAGTAAATTCTTTCAGGTTTTGTTTATCTGAGAATGTTCTTGTCTTTTCTTCCCACCTGAAAGATAATCTTGCCGGATACAGTATTCTTGGCTGAAACTGCTTCTCTCTTAACACTTGGAATATATTTTCCCATTCTCTCCTCGCTTTTATTGTTTCTGATGAGAGATCTGCTGTTAGCCTGATGGGATGTCCTTTGTAGGTAACTTGCTGTTTTTCTCTTGCTAATCTTAGTATCTTGTCTTTGTCTGCAGTTTTGGTCAACCTGGCTATAATGTGTCTTGGAGAAGATCTTCTTGGGTTGATTCTATTTGGGGTCCTTTGTATTTCCTGGGACTGGATCTTTGAATGCCTCTCTAGGTTTGGAAAGTTTTCTTGCAGGATTTCATGGAATAGATTATCAATGCCCTTATGGGTTTCCTCACCTTCTGGAATGCCAATTATCCGGATATTTGGACGTTTGATGGTATCCAGTACTTCTCACATATTATTCTCAAATTTTTGTGCCATTTTCTCAGTCTTCATGGTGGATTTTTCTAGGCCAGCCATTTTTTCCTCTACATCTGAGATTCTATTTTCTGAATGATCTAGTCTGCTTTTAATACTTTCCAGGGAGATTTTTACTTCTTGTATTATAGACTTCATCTCTAGCAGTTCCATTTGAGTCTTTTGTAAAGTGTGTAATTCCTCTTTTAGATCTTGCAGGAATTTCCTCATCTCTTGGAACTCGTCAATTTCTTTCTCCTTTCTCTTTAGCAGTTCATTATCTCTCTTCTCTTCCATCTCTGTTAGCTTAGACATTATGAATGATCTGAATTCCTTATCAGACATTTCCATGATTTTCACCGAACTGCTTGTGGATGAAGTGTTACTCTTTTCCCTAGGAGAGGAGGTATTTTCTTGTTTTCCCATATTTCTCGTGATCTGGCGGTGATTTCTTGCCATCTGATGAATGTTGTGTTTCTTTCAAATTCTTGAAGTTCAGCCTTAATGTTCAGGAGCAAGCAGACAAAGGTGATCCAGAATCTCTTTGCTGTTCTATTGTGCTTACGCTAGCTCGTTTGTTGGAGGCTGAATTATTAGTAGAAAATCTTCATTCCCTTAAAAATCTAGTTCACTGTAGCCATGTGGAACCTTGTCCTGAAGGCCCGTGGCTTCTTATGCCTAAACTTTAGGTTTTGATATAATGTAAAACTTCAAGATCATAAGAGAAAATATTAATAGTGGGCTTAAGAATTATATTCTGCTTATAAAATTAAATCTTGGGAGAAAAATAATAGAATCAATAAAAAAAACAAGTTGAAAATATAAACCAATGTCATCAAGTTAATCCCAAGTATTTTATCTATAAATGGATTATATTTAAATATAAACTTCTCCATTGAAGGGCCGACACTCTCCTTTAGTTCAAAGCAATAGCAATAATAAATAAATTCAGATTTCTATGCATTCTACCATGCATAGAAAAAAGACATTAAATTAAAAAATGAGTAAAAGAGAAACAGCAAAACAAAAAAGCAAGGTTTTTAATAGTATCAAGCAGAACAAGAGGAAAGGCAAGGTGCTTTCTGTTTGACTTCATATCATAAAAAGCATATTAGTACTTGATAAGGATGGCAAGACAATTGCTGTAGCAATTGAGATTACATTAAAAATAAAAACCAATATTAATTATTAATAAAATAATTCTCAAGTAGATTTTTTTGGACACCAAAAAGATAACAGAGGGATTTAAAGACACAATGAGTAGAGCAGATTATATTTTCAAATTTATTTATCTTACCTTAGAAAAAGACAATACATCATTTCTCAAATTCCTGCCAATGGACAGTTAGAAATGATCATACTTTGTGGAAGAAAACCTAAGTAATTACCATGCATTGGAAGTTCTGCATATCACAATCTATGACTAAGATGTAATATAACCAATGGCTACAACTATTAAAAAATGAAAATTAGAAACAAATGTTAAGATGCAAATCAAAGCAGTAAACGTACCTCACATGAGCAAAATAAAAAAAATTCTAATTGACTAATCACAAGCATCACAGAATATCAAAATTTATGAAATGCATCTTTAAAACTGTATTTACAAAAAAACATAGCTACAACTACTTTATTGTTGACACATATTAACTGAGTTGGATATTTAATTTAGTGAGATAAATAATGAGAAAAACCAAAGGAAATGGGAAGAAAGTCTAACATACAAGAACTAATTATTCGTGTTCAAGAAGTCACACTTCATTATCAGACCAAGACCATAATATCCTTTTAGACAATAGGCAACAGCTTAATTTGTCACATAATCTGAATTGTCATAAATTTCCTTGTAATACTCTTCTGCTAGTCATATTAAAATATAGCACATACAAGTATGTTCAGTACATAATACTTGGTTATGAAAATAAGTGATTACGATCTGGTTTATATATTTGTGTACTACACTTTTAAACTTAGACTATTCTACTTATAAAAATGTTTAAGGTCAGACTGTAGCCTAGTGGCTAAGTTAATAACATCCTGCATGGCAGACCACAGTTCAAATCTTGAACTCTGTGTCTTTAAAAACATGCCAATTGCAAGTACATGTGTGCCCCAAATCCTGACAAGATGGTGAAAAACAAGGAATGGCAGCATTACCACCATCCATTAGGGGGTGTTTTCTCCCCCTCTCTCTCCTGTCTCTCTCTGGGTATATGTACACGTCCTCTGGCAATTAAAGACACAAGTTTACTGTAAAACTGTGTGCCTTATTGTGCCAGCAGCTACCTCATATATATCTACAACTTATATTTCCTGCCTCTCTTGATTGCATCATTTTCTCTTGTGTTCGGTTTAAGCTCACATTTTATTATTCATCATGGTCCTTCCAATGGGGCAAGATGCCGAGGTGAAAGATGGTGATATTGGTGATACTGATGCTGTATAGGCCTGTTCTAGTGTATGTGTTTGTCTTAGTTTTTAACCATAAAGTTTAAAAAGCAAAAATGAAAGATAAAAAATTTTAAAACTAGAAAAAATTCTATGAAATGAAGATATAAAGAAAGAAAATATTTATCTACAGCTGTACGATGTGTTTGTGATTTGAGGTAAGTGTTACTATGAAACAGTCAAAAATGAAAAATGAAAAAAACTAATGATGTAAAAAATAACCTAAGGCTAACTAATTATTGAAGAAAGAAAAATTGTCCTACAAATTTAGAATAGACTAAGTGTACGGGGTTTGAAAGTCTACAGTAGTGTACAGTAATATTCTAGGGCCTTCTCATTCAGTCACCACTTGTCAAAAATTCAACTAGAGGAACTTCTATTCTTGCAAGCACCAGCAATTCAAGATAAGCTCCCTAGGCAAGTGTTTGTTTGTTTGTTTTTTTTTTTTTTTGAGAGAGAGACTTTTTTTTTCAATAGAGTGTGTGCTCACTGAAGAGACAGAAAGAAAGTGAGAAATCACCCCTCAGGGGAGATGACCATGCCACAATCCCTTCTCCTCCTTTCTCCTCTCAGGATCTTGGGCACACACACACACCTGGCAAGAGTTTTAAGCCGCTGTGTCCAGGACTTGAACCACATTCAACTATGTGTGAGTCCAATAATGTAACCATTATGCCATCTACTAGTCTCAAGTGTGCCTTTTTATATCGTATTTTTACCTTATCTTTTCTATGTTTTGATGTATGAATACTTACCATTGTGTTACAGTTGATGTAACCTGATATACATATATAGTAACAGGATATACATGTCTGTAGTCTAGAAGGAGTAAGCTACATACAGCTATGCTAAAGCACTGGTGTGTGATAGGACATGCCATCTAGGTATGTAGAAGTACTCTCTTACCGTGTTCACAGCACAAAAGTGCCTAATGACAGATTTCTGAAAACATATTCCCACGATTAAGTGACACATGACTATATAGAAACTGAACAGAATCCAGTTGATTTTAATTCACAGTCATGATTTGGAATTATTTCTAGATGGCCAGCAATTTCTCTATGGTTACACTTCCTTTCTAACTGACAAGAGAGACCAAGTCAAATTATACAGGCAAAACATAACTTTGCAATATGGTCACACAATGAAGGTGAAGGTTCTTTAAATCTAATCTCTTAAATTAATTATATAACATTATATATGTGTATATACACACACTCACACACATACACACATAATTAAATAGTTTATGTTAATAATAACATTTAGTAGCTTTTAAGTAGCCATATATATATATATATATATATATATCGTCATATATATAGTGTGTGTGTGTGTGTGATGTATGTGTATGTCATATATATATACATATATATAGTGTGTGTGTGTCTGGTGTGTGTGCATCATGTATATATATATATAGTGTGTGTGTGGTGTATGTGTATGTCATATATATATACATATATATAGTGTGTGTGTGTCTGGTGTGTGTGTGTCATATATATATATATATAGTGTGTGTGTGTGTGTGGTGTGTGTGTATCATACACAGAGATAAAGCTACAATACAAAGTGAAGTCTGAGATCCACCCTTTTCCTCTGATTCATTTTCCCTACTCTAATTACAGAGCATAGTAAAATTGAATGACTGTCTTTGAAGAAGACAAATGGACCAAGAAAATGTCTATTATCAATATTAATATTTGACAATTCTTCTTATAGAATGTCAGGTTCTCCATGCAAGCAGTTATACCACACTCAAAATCAACATTCAAAAGTTCCCAACGTTTATACCCACGTGCAGAGCTTACGGTTAACACTTTCGGGTCCCAGTCTCAATTTAAAAAAGAAATTATTTAACTTTATATATT
>NW_006159990.1:3741034-3761460 GCF_000334495.1 Tupaia belangeri chinensis | reverse complement strand
AGAGAAAGGGAGAAAACAAGCTGCCAGGGCCAGGACTCAAAATCCAGTCAGCCATATAGGAGTCCAGTGCCCCCAACCATCACACCACCTGCTGGCCTCTCCATTCCCAAATATTAGAAGAATAGACATTGGATTGTCTAGGGTGAAAGAAATAGAATAATACAATGAAACCAAATAACAAAAAACACTTATAGGAAACATAATAATAAGGAAATTAGAATTTACAAGAAAATACAGACACAATTCACGGACAGTTATTACGTTCATGAGGTAATGCCATTATTATAGAAAAACAATAAATAATTAGTGAGTTTTAAAAGGATCTCCTTGACATAAAAATATAATAGCAGAAACTGAAAATTCATTAGAATATTTATAAGACATCAAGAAATTTTTTTAGAAAATAGAACAAAAAAGAATGTGATAGGAAAAAGAGAAGTAAAATTTATAAATTTAGAGCACCAAATAGAAATTCCAATATAGAGTTAATATGAGTCAGTTCCAGAAACAAGTACATTATTAGAGAATAATAAAAAAAGAAAATCATCTATTGGAAGAACCTTAGTCTTCCATAAAATGTGTAAGATCTAATACAAAAAGCACATGTGTCAGAAGTGAAGGGAGTAGTGAGGAAAGACCCAGGCTATCACATAGTGTACTAATAGTTCAGAACCAGGGCTAAAAGGCGAAGGCAATTTGTGCATGGATGTGTCTGTGTATGTGTGTATGCATATGTGTGCATGTTTGTGTGTGAATGAGAGAGAGAGAGAGAATGAGAATGAAGATCAAAAAAGTACACAGAAAAAAATTACAGTACTCATTCAAGAGACCCAACCTAGGGGCCAGCATGTGGGGCCCTGGTCTTCCACATGGCCTAGTGGAGTTTGAGTCCCAGACCTGGTGGCTTGCTTTCTCACTTCTCTCTCTTTCTCTCTTTCTCTTTCTCTCTCTCTCTCTTTGTGTGTGTGTGTGTGTGTGTGTGTATCTGGTGAGTACACATGTCCTATAGCAAATTAAAAATGCTTCATAAAAAATGTCTTTAAAAAAGGAGATCCAATAGAGAGAAAAAAGAATACGGAAGAGAGGAACCTTCAATGAAATAATTCCAGAACATTTCCAGGACTGAACATAATTTTGCATATTATAATATCCAACAAAAGATATTTTTAAAACATTCACATCAAAGTTTATTTTTGTAATATTTAAAAACATTAGGGAGAAAAAGAACATCCTAAAATCTTTCCAGGATAGGAGGTAGGGAGGAAGCAGGGTGGGCATGAGGGGAATTTCACAAAGAAAATATGCAAGCTATGTGAATTATAAATTCTTACTCTATTTGCTTTTAATGAGCTTATCACACTGTACCTTTTCACTGAATTCTAATTATAATATATCCTATTTCATGAAAAGAGTAAAATAAAGAGGCGAGGTCAAGGTGAGTGGAGTGGGTTATATGGATGAAACACTGCAGTTTTTAAATTTTTTTTTTTGCTTTACCTTTACTTTTTTCTAAGACACTCTGAATAATGCCTTTTCTTTCATCCTAAAATGAACTGATCATTTTAGGATTCAGTTCTCATTTTGGCTTTGAAGTTTCCTTTCCGACTTTAATTACCTTTGATGGTAGGGTAAGACTCTTTTGCACAGAAGAATTTATATACTTAGGTTAATATAGCATAAATTTAAAAGAAAAAGAGGGGGAAAAAACCTTTTGCTTGAAGCAGCATTTTAAATTGTAAGGACACATCACATTGACATACACTCAATAATAACATTTAGCAGCTTTTAACTAAGCTGGTAAGTGTTTTTCCCCACCCCCTCTTGGAGACAGCTGCCCCTTCCAGCTCATGCACTGTTTTTTGCTGATAGACTGATGTCTTTATTTAGGGAGTTATAAAGAATTGCTTCTAGTCATCAGCAGTTTCAAAAACTAGCCATTGAAGGAGGGATAAAGCCTATTCAGAAGATGGATGACAGCTTTTCATTTGAGGATCATACAGAAGGATATTTCCTTCTATAAAAATAGATTCTGCAGTGTAGCTTGAGACTTACATTTTGCAAGGGATCGCCACTGTAAAAAACGACAGTGGAAACCGGAGACTAAAAGACAGAGACGTTCTTTCTTTTCATGTAAAAAGGGCCACACATGACAAAATTCTTTCAAATCAAGTTATACTATTTAACACACAAAAGAGATTTCTAACACTTGTGCATACAATAATCATATTTTTCTAGAGCATTAAACTTGAGGGGAAAATGGCTAAGTTATCTTTTTATAAATATGCATTCTGCTTTCTAGGACATAATTCTGTTTATGTCATTTATTAAAGAAATGATTTATAACCAGGTTAAAGGAAAGAAAAACATGACATAATTATGAATGCATGGAGCATTGCTTTATGTTATCTCCTATTATTTAAAAAGATGACAAAGATTCTCAATTAATTGGTAAAGCAGGAAGTATATAAATTTACCCAAAGTAATTAAAATATTATATTTGAAATCTTGGATTTTTTTCCCCTAATTTATTTATTTATTTGAAATTGATATCTCAAAATATCTCAGTCTTATTTTCTCTTAACCTGAAAGTCTGAAGAGACAGGAAAATTAATAGACTTCATTGCATTTAGGACCTCTTCCATATGTATGAATAATTTGTTATGTATATGTATGGGCACTTTGTTGGTCCCTAATTATTTCTATTCAGACTCTGATAGCAATCATTTTTTTTTTCTCTTAAATATCCTCTGCATTTACCACCTTTTATCCTGCTCTAAATTAAATCTTCTATTAATCTTAAGTTAATTCAAGGCCAGCCTTTAATTCAGACATTAAATACCATTCTTTTTTTTTTTTTTAACTTTTTTTTTTTATTATAAATTTTTCTTTTCTCATCACAACACACATATGAATTTTCCATCCAAAATACACTGTGCATTGGCTCAATCAAGCACATCAACATATATGTTCTCAGCAAATGATTTCCCAATTTTTGTGTCCTGCATACCTTGCCTTTTGTTTTGCCATCCTAGGTTCCCCATCCCCACCCTCTGCCATGTCCCATCTTCTTCCTCCATTGTTCTTTCTCTTCCTATGTTTTTGGAGAAAAACTTCCCTGGGATTCTCATGTTTATTTTCTACAGTTTACAAGCTAGAGGTTTCATTCTTTCTTTTCTTTTCTTTCCTTTTCTGTTCCTATTATATCTACCAGTAAGAAAATACCTTATTTTATATTATAAAATGTTATTAGAAGTCCCCTTATTTTTTATTAGAAAGAGAGTGATTCCACTTCTTTTTTTCTTTAGAGATTTTTGCTATAACATGCATGTACTCACCGGAAAGATAGACAGAAAGCGAGAAATCAGTCCCAGGAGGGATGGCCATACTGCAATCTCTTCTCCTCCATTCTCCTCTCAGGATCTTTGGCACACATGTACACACACCTGGCATGACTTTTATGCCACGGGTCTGAGACTTAAACTGCAGTCGACTACATGGGAGTCCAGTGATGTAACCATTATGCCATTTGCTGGTTCTGATTCCATTTCTTATATAAATTAGAATAATTTCATTCAAAATTTCCCTCTATAATGATACAAACTTTGCCCATCAAACTAAATTGACAAAAAAGGTGATGATAGAAAAAACAAGAAAACAGATCTCCCACAGCCGATGATCACTCTACAATTCCTTTTCCTCTATTTCTCCTTTTCTTCATGGTGATGGTGGGGTTATTTTGGACACAAATACATACTTGCCTGGTGTGCTTTTTCAAGCTGCCCAGTCAGGAGCTCAACTCATAGTTGGCCATGTGGGATCCAGCTCCTTTAACCAACCTATCACCAGCTGGCCCCACCGTGCTAATTTCAAGTTAACACTGCAACCCGTGTCTAAAAATTGACTCCATCAATTCAAAATACTCTCAGGTCCCACCTCACCACCAGCTCTCCAAAAACGGCATCTACATCAAATAGCCTTTGTTATCTCAAGGTCTTGAAGTAGAGTGCTTTTCCTTGAACTTTATTATCTATAAATATGCTGATATTCATAAAACACCCTTGTGTCATCTAGTCTTCAGGGTTTCTGGTGTTCTTGTAACTGAATTCAAAGCCTTCCAGGTCCAGCTCTCTTTCTACTATTTTTGGATAACTTCAAGTTTGACTAGAACTCTTTTGGGCTGCCTAAGGTACTTTAAAATTTTTCCCCTTTTCTTTTTGTGATAGAAAGTGCATGTGAATGCATGAAAAAGAGGAAGGAAGAGCCAGAGAGAGAGAGAGACCACCCTGGATACGGTCTTGACACGCTCTGCTTCTCCTGCCCTGATGCCCCAGCTCTCTGAATCCTGTGTGCTGGATTGTGCTTATGTGTTTTTCATGTGGACTCTGGATCTGAACTGCATTCCCATATGGCTGTCAGCACCGTAGGGCATTAGCCTCACCAACACACTGCAGCAGCAGGGCTTCTTAACCATTTCTGTAATACCATGGGCCAGCACAGGCCATTAGGAGAGCAGGGAATACTGGGCACTCAATCTCTTCTGCCATTGTCATGGGGGAGCTGTATCTCCAGGTATAAGCTACAAATGGGCCATTGGTCCCCTCTGCTTTGAAGTATTACAACAAAGTTTTATGCAATTACTTAGTCAGGGGCCCTCTACAGAAAGAACATTTTTTTTTCTTTATGATTATTCTCTTTTCCTTCTATTTAGGAAGAATATTTCTACTAATGGAGGTAGATCCGACTGATCAGGAATAAATTAAAACTATTTTAATACGATATTCAGACTTTAAACTTGGAAAATCAAGATCCAAGGACTAATTTTGAGTTCATCCTTTATCAGTAAAAATGTCTTTGAGAAGACAGCTGATTATGGTTTGTTTGCCGGAACAAGGGTATGCCATAGGCTTAGATAAACGTGCATGGAGCAATATTCACATCAGTAAGTATGCCAAGATAGAATCATATTAAATAGCTTACATTTTTATTGATCACTACAATTATAGTACTTTTCCTGATTGACTCCGTTTTTAATTGGATAAAAATAATTAGCTGGATATAGAACATACTAGCAAATAGAAATAAAATAATTTTGAATGGTAATACAAAACTTACTAATCTCTTTGATCATAGGTAACCTACTAAACATTGAAAAGGTAAAAAGGAATATTTTACTTTCCACATTTGCAAAACAAGGTAAATGACACCTAAATATTGAATGTCAAGAAGGATTCAACGGTAGAATACATAAAATTCTGACAATATGGCAACTATGTTAGCTATATGCATTTATAGGAGACTTAGGAGGCTTTTCAAGGAGATGTTTACACATTAAAGTGCATGTTACACAGGATATTTTAGGTAATTTTGAAGATTACATACAGTATGAAAGTTTGCTATATCTCCTTACTGTATCCTTAATTCATTTATGCTGCCTCATTTTTTTTTAAGTACTTATAACTGTGCATATTATTTTACTTCATTTGGAAATACCGCTCACTCACCAGAACAGAATCTACTTCACATAGGGGCTTTGTATGGCCCCTAGTAAGACCTCAGCTCCTGGTAGAGACCATATGAATAATATTTATTTGTTGACAAAATAAATTAGTGAAAAAACAAGTGAATTGATCTTATATTGATTAATGTAGGCACCCAAAATACATAGAATATAAGAAATGCATTTTTGTACCATTGTTTATGAAATTTATATAAAAATGTAACATTTAAACTTGAGAGAATAATTTAAATTTATATTAAGTAACCACTTACCTGCTACCGCTAGCGTAGAAATCTGAAGAGAGTGAAACAGGAGGCAGCTGTAAGCAAAATGACTTAATGCTAAGAGGCAGAGGATTTTCCTGGTAGCATTGAAACTACCAGTTATCTACCTGAGTACATTTACTCCCCCACACCAACACAGTGAACTTTATCAAAGAAGTGTGTAAGAGTAGCAGCACTCTTACAGAAGACGCACTCTCGCTAGGTTAGACTTCTATATTTTGCCTACGTTTAGACTACTAGCAAACAAGAACAGTTGAGTAGTGAGGTACAGTTGATAATCTGAAAATTTGTATTGCCCAATATGGAGTAATGACAAAAAACTGGTAACTTTGTGATCCAACTGTTAGAGTATAAGTATTTAGAAGGAGAGCTGACTTACTTGGGGCTTGGATTACATGTGCCACAAATACAGAAGAGAATTCAAGGAAACTACATCAAGAAAATAAACCAGGGGCCAAAAATAAAATGTTGCAGTGAAATCTTAGAAGAGACGAACACAATAGAAGAGATTCAACAAGCAAAGACAGAATGGAATCATCCAGAGACAAAGGAGAATGCCATGGGGTAGGGTGAACTGAGCAGTGGTATGCTGTTAAATGGTCAACAAATCATTCTTTAAATCTAATTGTAGCATTCCCCAGTTTCTGTGATATACATAGCATTACTATGGCCCATGTCATAGTAAAAATGTTTCATAACTAGATTGAAAAATTCTTAAAAATTTGTCAAAAATTCTTCAAAAAATTGCTTCTTAAAAACTAGCAGTCCTAGCACACCAAGTATGGAGAGTAATCATCTAGGTGAAGATGTGGTATGCAGGTCTACTGGAAATGCAAGTAAGAAAATATTGCACTTCCAGCTAATCAATTCAAACTAATGAATTTGCCCTTTCTTCCTTAGGAAATAATGGCCAGTAGTAGGTTTTGAGGGGTATGATGTATTCAGACCAGACTATTCACAGGCTGTATAACGTTAGAGAGTAGTTAATGAATTATAAACTAAAAGCTAAAATAGAGCCATATATTTCAGATTGCCAGAGGAAGTACACTGAATGTGTAAATGTATTTAATGGGAAATAAATTCCTTTCATCATTTTCTTTTTCCTTTTCCCTGAAGTGATATCTCTTTGAAATAAAGTCATATTAAAATGGATATTTTACTCCATTCTCTAACTTTCTCCTAACTCTCTGTTAAACTTGTTTTTCCAAGAGATCCAAGCTCTCTTAACTTAATGCAACTTCTCTATATAAAAAAAATGGAACACAAAAATAATGCTGTTATTTCATTTGGCTCTGTATCTATCAATTTACCCATTTTGTGGTAATGGTTTTGTTTAGTTCTGTTATGTTTCTCAAAGCATATCCCCACAACCATCTCTGAGCTTACACTGTGTCTCTTTTAGTAGAGGTGGGAACGAAAAAGAAATCAGAGGTGACTAGGAGATTAAAGGAAAGGCAAGTTGAGAGATGTGAGAGATGCCCCAGAGATGTTTCTGTTCCTTCTGGAGGCCCATTTCTTAACTTCCAAGATGTGAAATCCTGATAGACAAATGTTAGCTGTTTGATATTTGCACTTATTTGGCCCAGAGTAATGTAAATTCTTTAGACTCTAAGAGCTAAAGTAAATCTTGGCACCTTTTAGGAATTTTCTTGGAATCTGTGTGCTCTGACATGTGACAGGTCTGAAATCTATCTTATTAGTAACTCTAATGATCTTACTCACAGTTTAAGCAACTTGTTCATTAAAATGTTCAACTCATCAAGTCATGATAAGTAATTTAAAAACTCCTTCACTTCTTTCTTCAATGAAAGACACGTAGAGCATAATTGGATGCTATTATGGTAGATAGCATTTGGTATGATTATTCCTGACACTTTGCTTAGCACAGTACAATCTTCAGATAAATAAAATAACAACTCACTTCCCTTCACAACAAAGAATATACTCAGAAATAACAATGATTGGGGAATTTTGAAACTCTACTAGATTCATATGTTAATGAACAGCTGTGATGTTTCCCAGACACATAACTAAAAAGAAGACAATTCCCAGGTTTCCGTACAATCTAAAAACTTTTACAAAAACTCAAACTAAGAGCTAAAATAAAAGAAGTCAATAGTATTCACACTGTGTCCACATACCTCTGCTGTTCCTAGTTGTCACTGCTTGGTTGAGAAGGTCCAATGTAGCAACAATATTCTTGTTTAATTTATAATCTTTTACCTTGGTAGAAATTTGGAAGTCTCCCAATACACAGCGTTGTTCAGATTACTATTCTTGTTTGAAACACCAAAGTCAAAAATAAAGGTACATCAGGAAAGAAGTAAATGATTAAAATAACTGTTATGTCAATGTATTTATAAATTAATTAGGGCATTTATTCATTCAATCATTTTTTCATGCAACAGGGAGGTCTGCACGTTTCAGCCACTGTAAAGAGTAAACAGATACAGAGATTACTAAGGTCCCTCAAACAGCTCTCAGACACCTACTTTCAAAAACATATTCCCTACCATCACAGATTTTAAAATTTAGTTGGAGAGGCAAGACATATGTACATGTAATGTAAAATAACCACAAATTTTGAAATTAGATGGATTCTTGAAATTTCTTCTGTGACTAAGTCCTCTTGGAAATAACACTGAAAATTTGTAGGTTTCCCCCCTTTTATTAAATATTAGCATTAAAAAGTGATTCAGGAACAATGAAAATCACTGTTTTTATATCAGGCAAGGGTATGTGCCACTTGATTTACTTTACAACAAGTTGGTCTAACTGCAATATGGTTTATAAAGATTCATTCACTTTGACATTCACACTGATAGGAGATTTTCAATGAAAAGCAATTCAAATTCTTTTCATTGTCTGTTCAGTCTGCTGTGCCATGAATATATGAATGCATCCAAATGATATTATGTTAATTGAGTCCACCAAATGGCAGGTGCCATGAAAAATAGAATTCTTTCTCAAGAAATATATATATATATAATATATATATATATATATATATACATATTCACACACACATATATCCATTATTATTTGACTTGAAAAAAATGAAAATACATTAAAAAGAGTTAGGAACCCCTATGTTTATAGTTATTGCACTTTGCGTATACATCTAGCTTCTAGAGACCTGGATATTTTTTAAACTGAGTCTACTTTTAGTCAAGCTATAAATTTACCACCTAACTTAAGTGTCATAGTACACATTTCCTTTCTTTCATTTTTTTGTTCAGAATCAGTGTTAATGACTCTACAATGAAGTCACATAGAAGTCAGAGAATGCGTCTAAAAGGTTTTGGGGGTATATTGCCTTCCATGTACTCAAATACAACATAGTCATAGTGTATATTTCACAAGTTTAATTCCATGGTATAATTTCTTTAGTCATTGCTTCTGTTGAATATACATGATTTGGTTCCCCTTTCATTTTTTTTTTTACTCTCAGTATTTCCATCTCTATTGATTTCATCTGATGAAATATGTTGAATACTTTTTCAAATTAAATAATTTTGCCTGAATTCTTGTCTCCTCACCTCTTGTGCATGCATGCACATGCATAAGCATGCATGTACACACACACACACACACACACACACACACACACACGACTTCCACATTGCCTTTCCTGGCTAAAATAAAGATTTCTAAGAAATAGCTTCTTGAGAGATTACTTCATGGAATCAAAACAAGCAAAGTCCCTCCTGGTATTCTAGTTGCCCAATTCAATATACTTAGTTTAGTTCTTATTTAATTCAAATACCTCTGTGTCATTTGAATATGCTGAACATTTTCTTGAAATCAGTGTATGTGAGTGATTCATTCTATTTTAATTATCTTTTTACTTCTAATTCTTCTTTCATTCTCTTCCCTAATCCTCTTTATGTTCCCATATCTTAACCTGCTGTCTCCCAGATGCAGTCCTGGGCTTTCCTCTTGTCAGTTTCCTCCACTTAAGTGAGTTCAGCCACCACCTACATCAGAAGATCTAAATCTAGAATGTCATTCCTTTCTAACTGAGTTTGACAGAATTACAAGTGTAAAAATTCAATGTAAACTCAGTCTTCTACTGATTCCTGTCTCCACTGTCTGTAGACCTTGAACATGAGCCATCTTTCTTTATGATGTCATTTGTGAATCTGTTTGTTCTTTATGCTTCTGTCACTTCATCTGAGATTCTTAAAGTTTGCATTTGAACATCTCTTTCTATATAATAGACTAAACATACCTTAATATAGGAATTATTATTAGCTTTTTGAATTTTCATTTATTATCTATTTCTGATATATAATAGACCCTTAAACAAATATTTGGCATGTATATGTGTACATATGTATGTGTATGCTTAATGTTTACATGTACATAACTAAAGACCTAGTGTTTTGGTAATGCACCATTTTATACATTATTTATAGTTTTATACATTTCTTTAAAAACGTTGGATATTGAAATAGAAAATTTTACATTTATTTAATCTCTGTGATTCATACATTTTATTTTTGGTTAAAGTATGATACATGAAAGTGTAAAGATTATAACTTATTCAATTTCATACAGTACATCATTAGTAAAGTCAAAAAGCTATCTGTAAGACTTTTTATCTGTTGCAGTTTGAAGTGAAAAAAACAAGGTCATGCATATTAAGAATACCAACAATTTGCCACTGGTTTAATTGTCAGATTTGGGAGAATTTTCAATAGGCTCCAATAAGGTTGTGAGTGTCTCCATT
The DNA here is from genome assembly GCF_000334495.1 of Tupaia belangeri chinensis. NCBI lineage: Eukaryota > Metazoa > Chordata > Mammalia > Scandentia > Tupaiidae > Tupaia > Tupaia belangeri. The sequence goes on along the minus strand of NW_006159990.1, from coordinate 3,750,947 downwards.
TAAATTCTGCTTGGGTATTTAAAACCATTTAAAACCACCTGTTTGTGCATTCAATTTCTCATGTTGCACACATAAATGTGAGTTTTTGCAAGCAAAAACAGATGCATTCCTAAAATGTGTCAGCACATTTTCAAAAGCCTACTGAAAATGTGTCCTCATATGTCTCCAGACTTTGTTACAACTTACATCAGTGAGCTGTATAAATTGGTTTCTTGAATATCCATTAATGCAAATAACCAGGCCAGGAAAACACACACAAGGTCCTGTAAAATCTAGCACTTTTTATCCTAACGTGATCTTGGAAGCGAGCAACGATTATTTAAAATTTCTTTTTCCTCTACTTTTTTGAATGCATAAAGAATATTATTCTTCATCCTCACAAAACTCATCAATTGAAGAAAGAGGAACTGTGCTGTTCATTCATTTAATTTTAAGTAGACCAAAATTCAGGAAAAAAAGAGTGCAAATTTGGAATATAGAGCTATGATTAGCTCTTTTTAAGACAAAATAGCTATTAAAATGTATTGCAAATTTTGTAGGATGAAAGCCAAGGATCATCATACTGTGAAATACCATTTCTCTTTCTTCAGTAGTTGTTCTCATAAAATTCTGTTGGTTTGAACCCACCCAAATTGCTACCAGAATAGTGAGAAAAATTCAATATCTACAAAATTCACTAATAGATTACAAGCATGGGTCAGAATATGCTTTCAAATCTTCAGTAACACATAGGAGTATTTTGCTTCTCTCTTATCTATATCTCAAACTATTGAAGAAATATCAAATAAGTTCATTTTTCTTTCATTTTTATGTTTTTTTTTAAACAAATTGCTACTCTAACTTTAAACGCATGCATAGTTATTCCTAAATGAGTTGCTTTTCCTTATTTCAAATGAATTGATAGTTTCTATGATGTTTAATTTGATGTGCCAACTTGGCTGGACTACAAAGTACCCAGATATTTTGTTAAACATTATTAATGAGTGAGTCTGTGAGAGTGTTTTTATATTAGATTAATATTTTCATAAGTAAACTGAGTTAATATGATTGTTTCCTCTAATGTGGCTAGGCTTCACCCTATTCGTTAAAGAGTTGAGTACAATGAAAAAGCTAGTAAGAAAGAATTCTATTTACCTATCTTTTCACCGAGATTGATTTATTTTTTTCCTGCTACAATGAAAAAGCTAGTAAGAAAGAATTCTATTTACCTATCTTTTCAGTGAGATTGATTTATTTTTTTCCTGCTTTCAGAATTAAAGTTGGACTAAAATTATATCATTTACCCTACTGAGTCTTTTTCTTTATAAAGGTAGATTTTGGAGTCCTTAGCTTTCATAGTTTTATGAGCCAATTTCTTATTTTTAATATATAAATTTATATTTTATTACATGTATTTATATATGTATTGTATAAGGATATATAGATAAGTACTATATTTTAATGTTTATACTATTTGTAATTATTGTATATATAGCATATATATTTTTGTATATTTAAGTATATATGCTTATATAGTATGCATATTTATAGTATATACATGTATATCTATATTTATATATAATATATGTATATATTTAAGCTTTTCTATATTTATAGTAAATATAAAATATTCTTATATTTATAATATATTTACAAAAATATAAATAGTTTATATTTATAGTACACATATATTTCATATGAATATACAGTACTTACTTATAATTATATACATATCATTGTCAAACAGATAATTATATAAAAATAGCTATTTATACCATAGATAATATATGTTTTTAGATATAGTATTTATATACACTATAAATATATATGTATACTTCTATTACTGTTGTTTCTCTGGAGAACTTTGCATAATTCAGATTATGTTACCAGGAGTTGTCCTAGAGACACTAGAGCATATTAACAATGAGTTTTCTATACTGTTTAAGTTGTTTCTGGAATTGGTTCTTCAATATAATATCAAAAACCAGTAAAGCTGCACTTCTTAGGATAATAGTAAACCAAAATCAACAGTGCGTTCCTAAAGGAATTACAGAGATCAATATGACCTTTAAGGATTTGAAAGAGGAAAGGGTAGTAATTCACACCACACATCCCATTCAATTATGCCTATTTGATGTATAGAGAAGAAAGGTGGATTTTGGAAAATGACATTTAAATATGCTAATGCATCTCTTTCTTTCTTCTTTCCTTTCTTTCTTTCTTTTTATTTCTTTCTCTTCCATTCTTTCTTCTTTTTAAATTTTACCAGAGGGCACATGATTTAACTACAGTTAAAAAGAGAGAAGGAAAATGAGAAACCACCCCCCTTCCATAGGGTATGATCTCTCCTCCATCTGTCTCTCCTTTCAAGCTTTGAGCATGCATGCACACATTCTTGGTGTGTTTCTCTAGCCACTCAGGTCTGAGATTCAACCATGAAGTCAGTCATGGAGGATCTGGCCACCTTAACTACCATACCACAGGTTCTCCCACTTATTTCCAATAGTAAACAGCATATTGATAGTCTGTATCAGGGTGTGGTAATATCCAATGGAGATACACTAAATGTTTCCATCGAATAGTCAGAATCAACCCATAAAAGAATCAAGGAGCTAGATAACTAAGTATATGATACTTACAAACATTTTCTGAAAATAAACAAAATGAGATTGGTTGGCTACTCTTTTTTTCTTAGGTTTTTGCCATAGGGTGTGTGCACTCATCAGAAAAAGACAGAGACAGAGAGAGAAAGTGAGAAATCAATCACCACAGGGGGTATGATCATGCCACAGTCCCTTCTCCTCTATTCCCCTCTTTGGGCATGCATGCACGAGTGCCTGCCTTCAGTTTTTTTTTTTTTTTTTTTTTTTTTGAGAGGTTTTTTCTTTTGGGCACCAGAAAGACAGAGACAGAGAGACAGAAAGTGAGAAACGCCCCCCTGGGGGGAGGGCCACGCCGCAATCCCTTCTTCTCCATTTTCTTCTCGGGATCTTGGGCACACACACACACACATGCCTGGTGTGAGTTTTAAGTCACCAGGTCTGGGACGCGAACCGCGGTTGACTACGTGGGAGTCCAGCGACAGCCATTACACTAACTGCTGGTCCCAGAGTGCCTGCCTTCATTGAAAAGCCTGTGGGGCTGGGGCTGGAACTACAGTCGGCCATGTGAGAGTCTAGCAGCTTAACTACTATACTACCTACTTGCTGGTCCTTGGTTTGGCTACTCCTAATGGCACAAAGTAATACAGGAAAAGGATGAGCCCAGGGATTTGAAAATCCCAGCTCAAATGCTACATGAATAACCTGAAACCTTCTATGTGCACACTAAAAAGATTCCTATCTCCTGTAGCTATGGAACTGAGATTGCTGCAAAATCAAATGCATAATTTCCTATAACTGGCTGAATTACAACTCAAATTAAACTCCCGGCACTTCAGGGTAGCTACTTTTGAAATGAGGATATTGGCTGGGAATACTACAATTCTATAAGTGGAAATGGAGATATGCGGCAAGACCCTGATGAAGCTGAGGACACCAAACCCCTAAATTCTAATAAGTATTCTTTGCTATTGTGAGAGGTCTTGCCTGCCCTGGAAGAAACACCCTCCCAACCCTCAGTGGTAGCAGGGTCCTTTCCACCCTTTCTAAGAGTATTGTCAACTATATTGCCCCCCAAAAACTACAATGCCTCAGTGGTTGCCGTGCAATGCTAATTCTCCTCAGGCTCTACCTCCATCACCCTTTTTGATTCTAGTCTAATAATTAAACTCCTATGCCAACAGGTCCCTAAAGATGAAGTACAAAGTAAAACCAATGAGAAGGTGTGCTATGCTCAAAAAGAACTACTTGAATTCTCTAATTTATACAAGAAATCTATAGAACACAGGTGGAAATGGAGTTTAAGGATGTGGGATAATGATGGAAAGGATATTAAATTTGACAAGCTTAAATTTAATGATAGAGAACCACTAAGCAAATATTCTGCATTTAATGTTGCAACTTGGGGAGTAAAAATGGGGGAAGTGCCCTAATATTTTATTCATTGGCTGAAACAGACACCAAAATGTGGTCCATACTGAATGAGTTGAGATTGCTAGACTTGCCTTAATTTAATATAATGATTCAAGAGATTGAAATGTTTGAGTAGATTTGACCTTTAAAACCTGCACGAGGAGAGTCTAGAAGACCTAATTTCCATCCCAAACTGTGAGAAATACATTTGTGAAGGGAGATTAGACATTCTTGAAGAGTTTTGTGATTGTTCTTTGTAAATCAGACCTTGCAGTGGTTGCAGTCGCTACACTAGGAAATGTAAATGCAACAGGAATAACTGGACCCTGAGATGGCAGGACCACGTGGTGGCATTCAACTACAAAGGTCAGAAGGGTGTGTTTTCTGTAGTAAAAAATAGAGCCAATGTAGCAAGCAGAATAGTCAGATTCATGCAGACCTATGGCATTGGCGAGTTCATCATGGTGAAGTAGGTAGGAAACAGGTGAAATGGACAGAAAGCCTAGTAAATTTTTACTTGATCTATATAAGAAGAGAAGTTCTATGGCTAGTGAACAAAATCTACATTGGATCATAAAAATAGAGGATCATAGCTCCTTAACAATTTCTCAGACTTGTACCAGTTTATAGACCCTAAACTTCTGGACTAAAGGAAAGCCCAAATCTCCTTGGGAAAGGACCCAGCTAAATTGCCAAAAACTAACACTGTTAATATTTTCCCCTGCAATGACCTTTTATCAAAATGATTGTGCATTGGACAAGAGGAAATATTCAGGCTTTTGGGGACCTACTGGACGTTAGCTCTAAACTGACACTGATAACAGAGACTCAAAACATTGCTGATATCCAACACTAGTCAGAGCAGGGGCTTTGAAAAGGCTGGTGAATACAGAGAGAGACATTTATATGTCAGAGGCTAGGAAACATTTTGCAAAATAAATTTGACAAAACTCCAGGAGCCATCTACCTCAGAAAAATTTCTGAGGCCTAGTAGGATGTAAAGATAATGACCAAAAGGAGGCACAATAACTAATGGTCCTCTCGGGATTTTAGAAGTGATAGATTCCTCATTTGAGTCTGTTACTCAGGCCAATTTGATGAGTGACCTGAAAAGTTGTTCGTTTTTAAATGGGGCCCTGAACAAGAGAAAGCTTTGTTACAGGTAAAGGCTTCCATGTGAACTGCCCTGCCACGTTTGCCTATGATTTGGGGTTGAATAAAGCTGGAGATGGATCATGGTAGCAAGACTTCGGGGGTGCTTCTCTCTCACTCTCTCATGAAATAAAATTATATGTGTGTGTATATATGTATATATATATATATATATGCACTTGTTTAATGAATTTGGATTACATTTCATTTTTTCTTGACGTTTACAAATAGCTTTCACACATTGATAGATATCATTCTTTTGTACATTTACAATGTTAAATTACATTAATTAGTTATGGAAGTTTTCAATTCATGCCAGCAATCATAATGACCCCCAATTTATAAATATTTACTCACTGTCTTAGGCTGATTATCACAGAATGATTATTCTCAAAATGATATCTGCAGAATTAACAGCAGCACCTGGACACTTGTTAGAAATGCACATTCTCAGGGTGCACTCAGACCTACTGAATGAACCAGCTGTGTTTTACAAACCCTCCTAACTACTCTGATGCAAAGAAAACTTTGAGAGCCACTGCACAGAAACGTTGACACTGAGATTCTTGCCAGGTTGCATTCTGACAGAACGTTCTGGGGTTAAACCTGTAGAGAAGTGAGGAATAGCAGTATGGCAAAGGTATGGATTCAGCTTGAGTCTTTCCACAACCTGATTGTCAGGGGACAACTGCTGCATCAGTGAGTCACAATCTAAAGCAAAGGAGTAGGACATTGTTATTCCAAAATCACTGTATTGCTCTCCTGGTGAAAGTATAGCCTCTAGGTGTTTCAAGGCAGTTCATAGAATGATGTCGTGATAAACAGTTAATGCCCCACCCTCATAGAAATTTGGATTGCATGCACTGTCCAGGGGTAGCATAAGAAAGATATAAATGGGACAGAAAACTGTCTTTTATCATATTTTATCTAAATGCCTCTCAGAGAAAAAGAAAGATAATTTCATTTTTATGCATATTTTCCTTTGGAAAACAATAAAAGGACATTCCATCCAGAGACAGAAAAATTCAACGATAAAAACTCCAGGGTTTTCAAGATAATTTTAATTAGTCCTTCAATCAGGTGAGTAATTTGCAGTCTTTCTCAACATTTTCTTTAATTCTTGCCAATCCATTTTATCCCAAATCTTAAAACCAAAAGGTTTTTAATTTTTTAATTTAAAATATTTTTATGAAATGACCTCTTGACCACATAATGAATCTATCCTCTTATCTATTAATTCCCTCAAATCCTAGGTATTTTAAATTGCTCTAGCCCTATTTGGTCTAAAAGATTATGCTGTTACTTGTGATTTTTACTCCTAAAAGTTGATAGTATGCTCATTGTAGAATCATGAATTAAGCCATAATCCTAAATAAATTGCTCAATAATAATTTAAGCTTCTGAAGGTTTGATTAAGAATGCTGGGGGATTATAAAAAGAGTGCTGATGACCAAGTATCTGGGGACAAAAGGCAATGTCTTCCAACTTTTTTTAGTATTCATATTTGAATATTAATAATATTAAATGTTTTTCCAGCACTTTCTCTTTTGGAAAGAAAATGCAAATACTACATTTAGTAATAAGTAATTGCTTAGTCACTACATAAGCAATTTTATGAATAGATATAGAAATATTACAATATCTTATATTACTTTTTAAAACTCAAAGAGTTAAAAGACTGGTGAATTTTAAATTAGTTTCTATCAATGTGAAGAACCAGGAATTACATAATTCTTGTACTGTATTGGTATGTCTCTGCCCTTCCCACACCCCTTCCTAAAATAGCTACATCAAGTCTCTGTTTTAAAAATATATACATGTAGACTTTTTTTCATACATGAAATCAAGATTTTTTTCCATAAGATTATTTCAAATGTCTCCTCTTTTGCATCTTCTAACTTCCATCATTATTATTTTTTTTTATTACTCCTTGTTTTAAAACATTTCAATCTTATCTCTTTCTTTCAAGGGAAAACTGAAAGATGACTGAAGTAAATTATTTTAAGCATAATTCTGAATCTGCCTTGATTTTTCTTAATGTCATTTTAAAAGAAAGTCTAGCTATTCTGTTTACCAGGGTTGGTGCCCACTTCTGTCACTTCCCATTTTCTTCTCAATCCTTGTAGGCTCTTTGTTTTCATGTGTGAGTTGGTGTACCAAGCTCATTTTTATCATGCCCTATGAACAGAGAAACCAAGCTTCAAATGTGACCTTCAGTAAGTGAGATTTGTAGCATGTTACAGAATGTCTTCATTTATTTTATCTGATCTTTCTCACCTGTGTATTCAGGTTAGAAGATGGTGTTTGGGTTCTTATATTCCCATTTAATAGCCAGTGCATACAATCTTAGAATTTCCTTTTCTCCTAAGAATTGCTCTCTGTTGACAGTAGCCTTCTGTCACATACCCTTGCCCTTGTGCTGGATCAGATGACAAGCCAATGGAAGATTTGTAAATCTTACCTCCGGGCCGGGTGGGGGGGGGGAGTGCGGGGAGAGGCCAGTGGCGGTGGGGGGGGGCAATGCTGGAAGAGACTTGTGCTCATTCCAGAGATTAGGCCAACTACAGGCTTACCTGAAGCTTTATCTTTGCTCAGTTTATCCTCTTTTTCTATCTTGCTCCCCTCTGCCTGAATAGGTTTTGTTGCAGAACAATGCATAAATAACACCCAAACCCTTGTCTCACTCAGGTTCTGCTTCTAGGGTATGTGATCTAAAAATGGTGCTCCTAAGTCCCAATCAACACACCTGACAGTTCAAAGATGAATGGGGGAAATTAACAAAACAAAACAAAAACATTGGTGCTCCTAAGAGGGGTTATGAAAAGACGTTACAGATAAAATTTTGGAGTTGGGTCACTGGACAACAAAAAGCTCATCACTCGTGCTTAGGTATTAACCAACCTTGACAGTGTTAGTGCTAAGACTTTCCTCTGTGGTAGAAAAGAATGGTATACAGATAGGAGGGGATTACCATGTTGGGACCAGCAGTTGGAGTAATGGCTATGTTGCGGGACTACCATGTAGTCAACTGCAGTTTGAGGTCCGGACCTGGTGGCTTAAACTCACACTGGACATTTGTGCATGCATGCTCAAGAGCCCAAGAGGAGAATGGAAGAGAAGGAATTGTGGTGCGGCCGTCTCCCCTGGGGTGTGATTTCTTGCTTTCTATCTCTATTTCTGGTGAGTGCACGTGCCCTATAGTAAAAACCTCTCCCCACCCGCCCCCCAAAAAGAAGGGGATATCCAGGCTTATGCGATGTCTTTGACAGTATAGACAGTAAAAAAATGCAATGAAGAGGAAAAACGACTAACTTGGGGAAACCAATCATTAATTTAAAACAAAACACATTAGTCAGAGGGTCTCTGGTGGTTTATGGAGCATTGAATCATCACTGAATTCAGTAATAATTATTTATATTGGTAAATGAGCTTTCAATAATATATTAAATTACACTCAGTATTCTGCATTTAAAGATTCAGGTAAGATTAAAACATAGTTCATAGAATTTTAAACTAAAACTTTAAATGTTTTTTGTAGAAAAGGATTTTAAAATTATTTTCAATTGTGAATAAATATTGAGTTCTGTGTGTGTGTATTGGGGTTCTCTGTTGTCCTTTTCTATTGCTATGGTAGTTTTTGCAGTAGGACACGTGCAGTCAAGAGAAAGGGACAGAGAGTGAAGAAGGAGAGAGAGAGAGAGTAAAATGCATACACCAGGGGAGATAACCATGCCACAATCCCTTCTCCATACCTCTCAGGATTTTTGGCATGCATGCACATGCACCCACTACACTTTTCAAGCTGCTAGGTTCACCACTTGAACTACAAAGTTGATCATGTGGGATCCAGCTTTCTAAACTAACATGCCACTGGCTGGCCCCATCAAGTTTGTGTTTTAAATTGCTAAGTTTTGGGCACCAGCAGATGGCGAATTGGTTGTATCGCTGGACTCCCACATAGGTGAACACAGTCTTGAGTCTTGGACTTGGCAGCTTAAAACTCAAACTGAGCATGTGTGCATGCATGTCCAAATTCCCAAGAGAAGAATGGATGAAAAGGGATTGCACTGTGGCCAGACCCCCAGGGGGTTATTTCTCACTTTCTGTATAGTCTCTGTCTCTCCGTCAAGTACATGTGCCCTATAGCAAAATCTCTCTCAGAAAAAAAAAAAAAGAGCCAACACAATGTTTTCTTCTTTTTGCAGGAAAGTAAAGAATATTGCACATATTTTATAACTGAGCATTATATGCAATCTATATGTTAGTGTCTAAATATTTCCTTAATGAGAAAGAGAGATAGAATAAAAGCACCCTTAAAAGACCTGTCACTGAAATTACTTCCCTGTGGCTTTTCCCAGTCAACCAAGATCACAGACTCACACACACAAGCACTAGGTGTGTACAAAGAGGCTTGGAATGCTAATACTGATCTTCCACATGGTTCCAGCATTGCATAGCACCATCTTGGCTGGGCCTGGAGTCTCATTTAATTGTCTCAAAAAACCCAGGGAGGTAGGCACTATTGTACTGGTCGTTTTATAGGTGAGGAATGTAAAATGAATAGAAGTCTCATAGAAAGCTTCTGAAGATCATACATGGAGCAAGAGGGAGAGCTAGACCTAAAAATCAAGTCCTGATTCTATTAAATGCTATGTTGTTTCTCTTTATTGGCATTAGCTATGCATGGTTCTCTCCTTTGCTAATAGCTGGGGAATCTTTCAAGATTATTTCTTATTATTATGGCTTAGTTTTCTCTGGTGGACATAGCA
>NW_006159990.1:3732798-3741003 GCF_000334495.1 Tupaia belangeri chinensis | reverse complement strand
TAGTCTGCATGCTTTAGAACTTAGACTGTAGTGTAGAAAAGAATGTCTCAAATCGCCCGGAAATATAACCTGTGAGATCAGATATGAACAATATAACCCTTCAGGCAAATTGATTGATAACATGTTTTTGGTTAAATGCCTAATGGACAAATCTTTTTTTTTTTTCCAAGGCTATAGTAATTTGCACATAGATTAGATGCTGTGACTGATCCAAAGTACATTATTTTTTGTCTGAACCTTCTAAGTCTGATTTTGGACACACGATTTTAACCATAAAGTATGTGTGTGTGTGTGTGTGTGTGTGTGTGTGTGTGTGTTAATATGACTAAGACATTCAGTGTGTGGCTTATATTACTCTAATCTTTGGATGAGCATGCACTTTCTCACCAAAATGAGGCCACTTTTGAGGGTGAAATTATTGCTTTTAATAATTTCATCATAACAGCAGAAATAAATAATTTCTCTTAGGCAAACCAGAATTTATAGCCACTTTGGCTATGGCTTGGTTTGCTTCCTGTAAAGAAAACTGCAATAACCCTCTGAAAGTTCTAACACAACATGCTCTCATTAATGTTTGTACCTTAGCCTAGGCCAGTAACTTCAGGACTGTGGAACAACTTTTAGCACTTAAGGGGAGATTCTTAAACTCACGATCTTAATATCAATGAGATATTTCTTTCTGGTTCAACAGACAGTAAAATCTTGGGTAATAAGAATTATTTAAAGACTAATAGATTGAAAGGGAAAATGTTTCTGAGAAATTTCCTGGTGTCCTCTAAGAAATTTCCTAGTATAATTTAGGGGAAACTATATGTTTTCTTTCCCTCTTTTCTGACTTGGCATTTGATAAAGGGGTGTCACATGTTTGAAAAAATAAATATTATAAGATTTTAAGCAGTTAATAGAAAATCAATAGGATCTGAAATACGAGCAAATTTTTAACTATGTTATCTTACTCAAATCACTTACATTCCAAATCTCAGTAGCCTCAATTAAAAATTAATTACTCTAATATGAAGTCTGAAAGTATTTACTCTGATAAACTAATAACATTGAAAAGAAGTAACTATAATATTGGTAAAACTGATTCTTATGAGGGAGACAAAAGTTACGTTAGGAGCTATGAATTACAACTTGTGTTAACCTAGTTCCTCCAAGAAACACACCAAAAAGGTTTTCAGTATGCAAGAATTTTGTGAAGCAAATTGCTATGAAAGGAAGTGAGGAGAGAACTTCAGAAGATAGGGAGTGCTGTTGGGTGGCAATGCACAACTGACTATGATAAAACAAAAGAGGGAATAAAAATTCACAAAAGTGTCCTACATGGCTGCACCTTTAAAAGAAAAGCTATCTAGACTCTCCCAAAACATGTAAAGCAGAACAACCTATTGGGAAAAAGTCCTTCTAGGAGTAAATTTACTTGATTACTAGTGGACCACTGTGCTCAAACATTGGCTTAGAGTAGTGTACAGGAGGTGGGAGTTTGGTGTAAATGTGGAGATGATTTTCAAAGCTCAGAAGATTGTTTAGAGGTCTGCTTCTCCACAAAGGTCCACAGACCAACTCTTCAGTGGTTCTTTAGGACATTTCTTCCTGAGAGGAAACTCAGAAACAGGAGCTTGTTGAGATCAACCACTTCCCGTTTCTGCAATAGATCTCTGGACTGTACCTGACATTCATCTTCTCTCTTTTCTACTACCCATTCTAAACTTGCCTTGATCTAAATAATCACCTGAGCAGGTCTGGTTGATTTATCTTGTGTTACTTTCATTGCTAAGGTGAGTATACCCTTTGTAATTGTACCCTTCTCAGCCTTGCACAAATTAACTCACAGTTGCAATGGGACAGGGATTAGCAGGGAGTAATGTAATCCACTGGCGCCTTCTAGCTTTCATAATATAGGGTGAAGTAGATTCTATTTTAAAGTCAGATTCTGTCCTATCCTGTTTGTGTAATAACATCCTAAAAATAAACAAACTACTCTTTCTATTTAAGATTGGTTACTTTTGCTAGGAGGGTGATTGCTTTAGTTTGTCTGTTCCTATGCACAGGGTTTCAACTGCCCTGGTAGGAGCTTTAAAGTGTAGGGGAGTATAACTCTTACTGTATCCCCAAATAAGCATGTGCATGTATGGGGACCTAACCCTCCAGCTTTACAAAGTCCAGAAATGAGATAACAGAAAGCATACGATCCTCCAGTGGGTCACTGGAACTGATGATAGGAGGGGGTACTCCATCTTCTACCATGGACCATGTAGTCTTCCTAATGGGAACATAAGACCAAAAAAAAATAAAAATAAAAACTTATCAAATCTAATAAACACATTATGCTTTGAAAGACATAGGGGCTAGATGATGGTATAATGGCCATGTCGTTGGACTTCCACATAGTCAACCACAGTTTGAGTCCCAGATCCAGTGGCTTGAAACTCATGCCACGTCATGTGCATCCATACTCAAGACCTTGGAAGGAGAATAGAGGAGAAGGGATTGTAGTGTGGTCATCTCTCTTGGAGGAGTGGGGGTGACTTCTAACTTTCCCTCTCACTGTCTCTGTCTCTTTTTGTCTCTGGCACATGAATAATCCTTAAGGCAAAAGTTTCTAAAAAATAAACACATAAACAAATAGTTTTTGTATTTGAGCTTATATATTAAAGTTGAAAGACTGCATGATGGCTGACAGAATCTGATGTTCCTTCAAGAAATGAATAGTAGAATTAAATTAATGGTTTCCTTTGGAAGTTGAAGAAAGGAAAAAAAAAAACACTTTAATTATTTAAGAATGAAAATAAGCAATTAAATATCATTACTGGTGCCCTTTGCATTTTAGCAATTTGTGCAGCATAAAGCATCAGGAGCTCATCAAGGAAGTATGGCAAGTTCCTATTCTAAACATCAATAGTTTAATAGGCAACAGATACACTCTTCTGCCTAGTAAGTCATGTGTATGTATATATAGAAATATATATGTCTGCTTGTTAAGTTGTGTGTGATCAGAATACAAACTTGCCTTTTCTCCATGAAATGTGTGTGTGTGTATGCAATACTTTGATATAATAAGTGTATATTTATAGTGTACATCTATACATCATATGTATTTATAAGAAAATATAGATACACACATATAAACACAGCCTATACATATATCCATTTACATATATCCATACACACTTAGAAATATATGTTATACTTGCAAAAAATGACAAATTCAGTCATCATTAAATACATATTTTGAAATTATAGTGTTTCAATTGTTTTTATTAAATTATTTCTGTTACAGTGCTTATATATGCGGAAAGGAAATGCTTAGGTCTTATTTTATTTGGTATGGTATTGTTCTGGGCCATCAGCTACCAATGTTGTAATGTGGGAAAGAGCAATGATGTGTGTTTTTTCATAAACATCCTGGATAATGAAAAAAGCCAAACAATCTGCAAAGTGTAAGCAAGATGGATATCCCCTTGTAAATAAAATCTTGAAAATAAATGGTGATCTTCTGACATTTACTATGCAACTTTTGGCTATATATCTGCAGTGATATCTGTGAAAAATGCAAGCTTAGAGGCCAGCAGGTGGCATAGTGTCTAATGCTCTGGACTTCTTCATGACTAACTGCAGTTCAAGCCCCAGACCTGATGGCTAGAAAATACAGTGTATTTGGGATGGGAAAATTCATTCGGTATGCTGTAATGATACACAGAGACTGAATGTAAAATAAATAAATTAGCTAACTAATGAAAAAAAAAGAAAAAAGAAAAAAAAATCACACCAGGCACATGTGCGTGGGTGCCCAAAATCCTGAGAGAAGAAAGGAAGAGAAGGGGTTACAACATGGCCATTTCTCCAGGGGGTGATTTCTTACGTTTTTTTCCCTCTCTCTGGTGAGTATGTGCACCCTATGACAAAAAACTTAAAAAGAAGAAAAGTGCAAGCTTACTTGTATAAGTGAATCTAAGTATGTAAATATATGTATGCATATGTTTTATGTGTGAATTTCACACTTACATTTTTGTTAAAAAATATCTGGCAGTTCTATCTGTAGTTTCTGCAGTAAGTTAATGATAAAGGTGATAATAAACTGAAATAATTTTCTTTTTTTTTTTTGAGATGTTTTTGCTATAGGACGTGTGTGCTCGCCAGACAGACAGAGAGAGATAGAAAGCGAGAAATCACCCCCCCAGGGGGGATGGCCATGCCGCAATCCCTTCTCCTCCATTCTCCTCTTGGGATCTTGGGCACGCACGCACATGCGCCTGGCGTGAGTTTAAGCCACCGGGTCTGGGACTCAAACCGCGGTTGACTAAGTGGGAGTCCAGCGACATAACCATTACGCTAATTGCTAGTTCCACTGAAATAATTTTCATATATCAAGTCATCGATAAACTTTATCATGTTCAGACATTACTTTGTACAGTTAGGTTTTCTAATGATACGAGAGATCTTTGAAAAGCTGAAATATGCTCAGCTAATGTTGAACAACAGTGTCTACAGTAGCCATTACTCTAACTGCTGGTCCCTCTCTTGCTATTTTATAGGTCAGCTCTTATTATAATAAGATCTTTTTTGAAATATCAAATGCTGGACTGAGTCCAAGCCATCATGGTGATAATAAATTTTAAATTAAACTGAAGTCATATATGGCTGTCCTTGTTAAATTCACATAATATTCATTTGAAAATATCTTATAATTCACCTACTTTAATCATCGCATTTATTGTCATAGAAAGTTCACTGAAAAACCAAGATTAGAATACAAGTTTCTTCACAAATGTAAGTAATGTGAAGTAGATATTTAGCAAATATTTAAATGATATATTCCTCAGTCACATGCTATAGTATAGTTCCTCTAAGCAATGCAGAATATGCTAAATTGAAATAATTATCTTATCTTATACCTCAGTCACATCATCTATAAATTACAAAGGAAGGTATTTAGAGATTAGACAGTGGCATTGCAATAAATGTGATGTTCTGTGAGGTAATAACACTAAGGGGGGTTCCTGGTTCAATTCCAAATACTTCCTTGAGTATAGTAACACATGCTTGACTGGTGGATTTTCTCTCTCCTCTCTCTCTCACTCATGAAAGAAAGAAATAAACTTAAACTTAAAAAATAAAGAAAGGTGATTACTTATTCAAAAGAAAAAACTAGCTGTATATTTGAAACACATAATACAAATTTAGATGTTTTACAAAATACTGACAAATGTATATTATCTATAATTGATAAATTTTTAAAATATTTTTATTTCATTTTCTTTTATACATTCAATCATGTTATTTAGCTTACAAACTGAATATTTCAATATGTGAACATTTCTCTCTAGTCCAGTTGATAAAACTATAAAATTATCTTCAACAGATAATTCCACATTTCTTTGTGTCATTAAAGTTTTGCCTCTCTATTTTTCTTCTGAATGTCTACTCTTTCACACACACTGTATCTGGTATTCACATCCATTTACTGTGTTTCTATATCCTTCAGCCAATCAGTTTCCGTCATAGAGTGCGAACATTCGGTATATATTAACTGAGGACATACAATATCTCCCCTTCATAACCTGGCTTGTTTCACTCAGCAGTAAATCCTCCATATTCTTCCACTTTCTGTCAAAAGCCAAGATTTTTTTTTTTAAATGACTAAATAGTACTCCATAGAGTATATGTGCCACTGTTTTTCAATCCACTCAGCTGTTCATAGGCATTTGGTTTGGTTCCATGTACTTTGCTTGAACTACTAAGGTATCAACTTTACTAACATAACACTTTTCAAAGTTGCTTATAAGGTATTTCTTTGAAATATCATCACTCATCTAAAGAACAGTCAGAGTGGAAACTATTGATGCCTCTGAATTCTGTCTTTAAAAAAAGAGATGTAGTAGGGACCAGCAGATGACATAATGTTTACGTCACTGGCCTCCCATGCAGTCAACTGTGGTTCAAGTCCCAGACCCAGTGGCTTAAAAATCACACAGGGTGTGTGTGCATTTGTGCCCAAAATCCTGAGAGGTAAAAGGAGAAGAAATTGTGGCATGGTCATCCTCCCTGGAGAGTGATTTCTTGCTTTTTGTCTCCCTGTCTCTCTCTGTCTCACTGGTGAGCACAAGCACTCCATAACAAACAACTCACTAAAAGAGAGAGAGAGAGAGAGAGAGAGATGTGGTCTACAGCAATCACACTAAGATAACAGCTAAATAAAATGAAAGATTTTACAGTTTTATCCTGGGCTACTGATATCTTGAGAGGTGGCAGCTATGATATTATCTCTGTTGATATTCTGCCTTTAGTTTCTAGGCTCATTTGTTTTATTCTTTGAGGATAATAGTTATGGATACCATGAGAAAAATAAAACCTATGTTGTCTCATTTCAATGTCACAGCATATGTAACATTGTGATCAGACCTCAGAAAAATATTAATGAGGAAACTTCATGTGTCACACTCTATAAACAGATATATAGATAGATAGATAGGTAGATAGATAGATAGATAGATAGATAGATAGATAGATAGATAGATAGATGATAGATAGATAGATAGAGATGTTTGAATCTCTGAAGCATTTTTTTCCTCCAAGAACATTAATAGACCTCATATCCTGAAAAATTAACATACAATGTAATAAATCTATCAAATTATTTCTTAGCCATCTCAAATTACAGAAATGTGACACTTTTGGACAAATGCCAAGTATATATACACTAAGAAAAAGAAAGACGGTCATCTGCTATGAATAATTTTGTTTTGTTTTGTTTTTGCTATAGGGCAGATGTGCTCTCCAGAGAGAGAGAGTGAAGGGAAAGTGAGAAACTACCCTCCCCACAAGGAAGCATGGCCACACTGCATTCTTCTCCATTCATCTCCTGAAATTTAGGGACACACACACACATGCACTATGTGATTTTCAAGTTGCCAAGGCCAGGACTTAAACCACGGTTGACCTTGTGTGAGTCCTGTGCCTTAACCACCATGTCACCTACTGGCCATGTCTATGAATAAATTTAACATTGCAATTTAAGTTGCAATTTAAGATGTCTTTATTTTTGCACTATTTATGATATTCTAATAATTTAAATGTATTTATTTAGATTTGAAAACTTTTAATTATTTTTCTTATAAAAATCACTGTTAGAATGAATAAACATTAAACATATATTGCTAGATATACATAGGGACCCTTACTTTTAGCTTTATAAGAAGAAACTACTAAAGTCTAACTTATGGAATAAATTTTTCTGTTATCATTTGAGTCTGAAGGATAAGTCAATGTATCTTTCCTGAGTTTGTTTATAGAAGTCTGTAATGTCTGTTGATAAATTTACTTTGCAAACATTCAAGCTTGCCAATTTGGCTTTCTCCTACTATTTTATAGGCTCCTAAGCATGTTATTTATTAAGCTTTTTTTCTATCCAGGTAGTACCTGAGTCCAAATTCAAGTATATTTTGATGGTGAAAAAATTAATTTCTCTTTAATTTTAGATTCTGTGATTGTTAGTATATTCTGGTTTTCAAAGGCCTATTGTAGATAGTCCTATTTTTTTTAAATTTTTTAATTTAATTTACTTCTTTTTGTATATACGTTCAATCGCATTGTTTAGCTTACAATGTGAGCATTTCAACATGTGAACATTTCTTCCCAGACCAGTTGATCAAAATATCTTCAACTGATAACACCACACCTCCCCATCCTGTCAATGTTCTACCTCCATATTCCTTCTCCAAATGTCCTTTGTTAGACCTCACTCCTCCACATACACCTCATCTGACATTCACACCCATCTCTTGTGTTTGTACAACCGATAGTCAATCAGTTTCAGTCATAGAGTGCAGACATTCGGTATATGTTAAGTGGGGACATACAATGTCTCTCCTTCATATCCTGGCTTGCCTCACTCAGCAGTAAATCTTCCATATTCTTCCACTTTCTGTCAACAGCCAGGGTTTTGTTCGTTTTTGTCACTGAGTAGTATTCCATAGAGTATATGTGCCACAGTTTTTTAATCCATTCCTTCACACAAGGACATTTGGGTTTCTTCCATGACTTTGCAATCGTGAACAGTGCTGCAATAAACATCGATGTGCAAGCACTTTTCCAATGAAGAATTCTTCTGTCCTTTGGGTAGATACCAAGGAATAGGATTGCTGGTTCATATGGTAGATCTATTTGTAGATTTTTGAGGAATCTCCAAATTATTCTCCACAGTGG
>NW_006159990.1:3703881-3732684 GCF_000334495.1 Tupaia belangeri chinensis | reverse complement strand
TTGATCATCTTTTTTCCAAACAGCTTCTTTAGTTCCTTGTGTATTCTGGTTATCAGTACCTTATCTGATGCAAAATTCACAAAAATATTTTCCCATTCTGAGGACTGTCAATTCACGCTAATTACTGTGTCTTTTGCCATACAGAAACTTCTTAGTCTGATGTACTCCCACTTGTCTATTTTGGGGATGATCAACTGTGCTTTGCAGACGACATGATTGTATACATAGAAGACCCAATGGTCTCCATGGAAAAATTACTGGAAGTAATACGTGATTACAGTAAAGTTGCAGGATATAAAATCAATATACAGAAGTCGATAGCATTTCCATATATGAATAACAGGCAGACTGAGATAGAATTGAAAAAAGTTATTCCATTTACCATAGCCACCAAAAGTATTTGATATTTAGGAATAAATCTAACCAAAGAAGTTAAAGACCTCCACAAGGAAAACTATGAGAAGCTAAAAAAAGAAATTGAAAATGACACACAAAAAATGGAAGGACAACCCATGTTCATGGATTGGAAAAATTAATATAATCAAAATGGCAATTCTACCCAAATTAATCTACATATTTAATGCAATGCCAATCAAAGTACCAGACAAATTCTTCACAGACCTAGAAAAGACAATCATAAAATTTGTCTGGAATCATAAAAGACCCCGTATTGCCAAAGCAATTCTACACAAGAAGAGTGGAGTGGGTGGCATCTCACTCCTTGACCCAAAAATACACTACAAAGCTGTGGTAATCAAAACAGTATGGTACTGGCACAGATACAGACAGGTGGACCAATGGAACAGAATAGAGTCCCCAGATATAAATGCCCAGACACATAGTCAACTGATGTTTGACAAGGGGTACGAGTCAATCCAGTGGGAAAAGGAAAGCCTCTTCAGCAAGTGGTGATGGCAAAACTGGATTTCCACTTGCAGAAAGATGAATCTGAACCCCTACCTCTCACCTTTGACAAAAATCATGTCAAGGTGGATCGAGGATCTAAATCTAAGATGTCAAACTATAAAGCTGATCCTGAAAAACACTGGGGAAACTCTGGGAGACATTGGTGTAGGGATAGTCCTATTTTTAAAACATGGCCCTGTGGCCAGCAGGTGGGATAGTGGTTATGGCAATGGACTGAAACATGGCTGATGGTGGGTCAGTGGCTTGAAACTCACACAGGGTGCATGCACATGTGTGCCCAAAATCCTGAGAGGAGAGTGGATTTGGATGTGATCATCCTTCCTGTGGGAAGATTTCTTATTTTCTGTCTCTCTGTCTCTCTGGCAAGTGTACGTACGCTATAGCGAAAATCTCTCTTAAAACAAACAAACAAATAAACAAATCTGATATAGCTCTGTTTAAGAAAGCTCCACAGGAGGGCTCTGAGTTAGACTGGTGGGACATTTACTGTCCTAGGCAACTGGGACCGGATACTTAACTGATCCCTCTTTAACTTCTTTGTATGCGTGAACTATTGTCAAAATAAGAAACTGTGACATTAATGAGCATTTCTATTTTAAAATATTTAACACTGTGAAAATGGTAAGCATTTAAGAATATTTGTTGTTTATCATTTTTATCGCTTCTATCATTTTAATAGCTTTGTTAAGAATATTCCTGACAGTAGTCAATCTTTTCTTAAACCCTCTCATGAAAAAGTAAATAATCAGAAAAATGTTTGAAGACATATCTTGAAAGAAGTTATGATAGGTTGATCCAAAGTATTTTGATCTTGACAAAATATGTTTTGTATCTGACAAAAGCAGAATGCAGGTACTCCAATTACTGAGTCCATTTTGCCCCTGACATTTGAGAAAGCATTTATAAACAAGTACACTAACAGAGATAATGCTTTAAAATAAAACTTCTGATCTGTAGTTCTTCTCAGTCTTGTTGAAGTTTTTAGAGGGTTGGCTGAAGCCAAGAGCCTAAACAAATCACATTAAATCTAGAAAATATTAAAATTAAATATAGAACATCTTATTAATACACAAATGCCTATAGCAAAACAAAACAGTGTGATTATCAATTGAAATGGAAGCACTGTTTAAACAGTTTTCCTGAGTTTTTGCTGCCCAGGAACACAGGAATGTGTGCTGATTTTTCCAGAATATTTTCAAGTGTTAAATTGTCATCCTCTTGGTGGCCTACTTGTAGAGATCCGAGCGCAGGTGAAAGCTTGAGTATGGTGCAACTCATGAAAAGTTCCTGTCTCGTGTTTCCCATTTTACTCTTTAACCACACGAAAATATTTTAAAAGGACATATTGACTTAAAAGATCATATTAAAAGAAAATGAATTAAATGGCATTCACATTTCCTTTGATTAAATGTATGCCTTGGTCTTTTCCACCACTGCCCTCCTAGCCCCCGCCACACACACATACACACACATGCACACACCACACCACACCAGAAAAACTTT
The DNA here is from genome assembly GCF_000334495.1 of Tupaia belangeri chinensis. Taxonomy (NCBI): domain Eukaryota; kingdom Metazoa; phylum Chordata; class Mammalia; order Scandentia; family Tupaiidae; genus Tupaia; species Tupaia belangeri. Next base: position 3,730,254 of record NW_006159990.1, on the reverse strand, counting down.
CGATCTGAATTAAAATCGATGGAGACAGAATTCTAATACCAGTACATCTGAAGTTAAAAGGCTAGGTTCCTTATTTCTTGTTGAGAAAACTTATTATATATCATCAGAGGTTTAGGTCCTTGATCAGAATACCCTTGGCAAAATGTGAGAGGCACTAACAATTTATATGGAGAGATAACGCAAGGAAGCTTATTTTAATCACCAGCAAGCAGAGTCAGCTATTCTTTGAGTAATAAGTATCCCTCTCCCCAGATTTAACACGGAGAGTAAAATCTAATTTCATTTTCATCCTTAACTATATTTCTATTTCCTATCTATGCAAAAGAGTGCTGCTTTCTGCTCTGTAATTTTTTGTCATATTGGTTCCAATCACTGTGCAATTTTTCTGCAATATTCATTCTAAATCTTCTATTCTATTTGAAGTTAAATTTAGATTCTATAACATCATAGTATACACTTTCATCTTCAAAGCACCTGTGAGACCACATGTGAATATATGTGTACCCATGTATGGCTTTATTTGTGTGTGTCTGTTTTCCTTATAGAAATGTCTGTTTAATGCACATTTTTTAATATAGTGCACATGCACATAACCAAGAGCAAAAATGGAAGAGAAGAAACAGACGGTTCACTGATTAAAAATTTGGCAGTATCACTGACAAACAAGAAAGTGGTAGAGGCAGTTTTTAAGCGAGGTTGAGGCTTATGCACTGTGATAGCTGAGGTTAAATTTGCTACAGTATTGCCAACTGAATGGGATTTCCCCACCTAGTTCTTATTTCTATCTCTCAGCAGCTTATTGTTTTCTAAGTGTCCATGAAAGTTAGGTTCTATGCTCACAAACTAGACAGCTACTCTTTAATATCCAATTACCATTTGCTTGAGTAATTTCTATAAGCTCAAACAAATAATAATCACCCTATATTATGGTAAACACTTGCCTGTATAGACAGTTATTAGAGTTTTCTAGTTATTGAAATTTTCTATTTTAAAAAAGCCCCAAATGTCTCATATGCATCCTTTTTAAAAAAACAATTATTAGGGCCAGCAGATGGTGTAATGATTATGTTGCTGGACTCCCACATAGTCGACCATGGTTCAAGTCCCAGACCTTAAAACTCACACCAGGTGTGTATACATGCATGTCCGAGATCTCAAGAGGAGAATAGAGGAGAAGGAACTATGGCATGGCCATCCCCACTGAGGGGTGATTTCTTGCTCTCCATCTCTCTGTCTCTCTCTGTCTCTCCGATGCGCACAAGTGCCTATAGCAAAAATCTCTCTCTCAAAAAAGACCAATCATTAATACATAATTTCTAAAAGTTTATTTGATTATTTAATGAAATGGGAATTATCTGCTTTCCATTTTCAGTGGAGATGAATGATTTCTTATTATTTGATATATTATATTGTTATGATATAATCTTGATAAAAAAGATATTTTATATTCCTTTTAACTGAAAAATTATTTTGTAGCTAAATGACTCCGATACTTCATACATTTTAATTCATTAGGTAGGCTGGGTTTTCTCTGCCTGTTACTCCAGATCTTCACTCTACTTTTCCCCCTTTCCCAGAAATCTGATCTTCAGGAACTGCATCTGCTCCATTCCCTGAATCTCTGCTTCCAGTTGCTTTGACCAGTGTGAAATACCAGCACTGGTTGACTGGTTAAGAAATTCAAGTCGTGGTGTTTGTAAAGCTAAGCCCTCACTGACTAGCTGTGAGTCTGCCATGAGGAATACCCTCCCCAGTGGTGCTGAACAGCCCTCTCCTGTAACTTTCCAGGTATTATACCTGTACTGGTGCTATAGAGTCCTATCGACTTTTTCCCCTTGTCTCTTCACACACAGAAATTGTAAGAGCTTTGTAGTAAAACCATAGTTAGGATGCTCCACTAGCTATTATTATTTTAACTTCACCAAGACCTTTTTAGAAATAAAGAAATAAAAGAGAGACAAAGAGAAATCCTCGTATACATATATTTTTACTTCCTCCCTCTGCCTTGAGTTTATTATGTCTTTCTTTCCAGGAGCCTAAATAATGACGAGGTTGATTTAGTTATTTTATTCCTCTAAAATTTTGCTCAGGTCACATTCTAACAAAAATTATTGAGGAGGTGGTGTTAACTGATGTTTGTATTTCAGATCCTAAAGTATGGGCTTCTTGTTGGAGGTGTCAGAAATAAAATCTTTTTTTTTATATTATGATTATATTATTGCAGAGGCAAAGAGGAACAAGGAATATCAAACAGAATTCAAAGGTTGATAGAAGAATTTAGGTATAAATAGCTTTTGATCATTTCCTCATAATTAAAAAAACAAACAAAAAACAAAACAAGAACATGTACTTTACCCTTGTTATAACTGTGGTTTTAAACAGGAGAGATTTTTTTGTTTTGTTTTGTTTCATTTTTTTTAGAGAGATTTTTGCTATAAGGTATGTGTGCTTGCCAGAGACACAGAGAGAGACAGAAAGAGAAAAAGCGAGAAATCACAGGGAAGACGACCACCCTGCAGTCCCTTCTCCTCTATTATCCTCTTGGGATTTTGAGCATGCATGCGCATATGCCTGGCATTTAAAACAAGTATTTTTAACAGATTATGACACTTTCCTGTCATAGTCCTTAGAATTCAGTTTTCATCTCATTGTATTTTCAACATTTTTTCCTCTCACCGTCTAAGAGTTTGCTATGTCACTAAATAAAACTTGAATTATGTAGAGTAAATTTATTATTCACAGACATAGAAGGTGATTTTTTTGTCCAAACACATTCAAAAACCCCTGGGTCAAAAATCTCAAATTAAGTAAGAAGACAAAATATTTAGATCAAACTATGTAAACATGATGGACAAAATAAATAAGAAGTCATGGAGAACTTTTTTTCTTAAAATTCAAGGAAACAAACACAAAATACAATATATTAGCTAACTTTTTTTAAAAAAATGACAATTAAAGAAAGGATTTAAAATTTAAAGTAACAAGTTTAAAACAAAATATATTTGCCTAGGTCTCTTGTTATATATAAAACCAAAATCAAGTTGGTATTATTATTATTTTGCCAACAACAAAGTCTAATCATCATCACATCACATAAATGGCATTACTGCATGGTTCTTATTTTTTTTTATTTTATTTTTTTTTTTTTTACCATTTATAGAGTTCTAACGTAAGGGTGTTAAACTAATCCAACCAAAATCAATGCAAACCTGTAATTGCACCTACAGATAATGTAGAAGAATCACAAACATGTAACAATATAATGACTGCATACTGATTCTAACATATTTAACTCACTCCAGTCAGTGTTGTCTTACATGTAGAAGCTGCATTAGGGATTTAAATGTATCTTAAAATCTCATTAATTTTTATGTTGAGATTTTAGTAATAAATTCCCAGAATAAACAGACATTTGAACTTTGTTTAGCTGGTTTGAATCATCTTTGGAACCCCAAGAAATGCTGTCAATGTTTGAACAAGAGTTCAGGCATTAAGAAGGAAATGTCTGAATTAGAGTTTAGACAGGAAGAATGAAATGAGATTAAAGGAAGTGTAGATTGCTTTATGTAACCTTAATCTCAATGTAAAAGCCAACATCTTAAGAGTAAATCTATAGAGCATCATTTTGCTAAACATGTTCATTAAAGTGAAATGGGAAAATGAGTGAAACATTTGTAGGTTTTATGAGAAGTAAATATGTCTCCAGGAGTAAAATACAATGACATCTTTACTGTTCTTTTTTAATAATGTATGTCAATCAAAAACTTGTGAATTAAAAAAGGAAGAATAAAAGGCCTGCAATGCCAAACAGATTAGACACAGCGGGCTAAGAAAAGGAAGATGGATAGAATTGTTCACAGGGCAGATACTCTTCCCCTTTCTCACTAAGAATGAGCAGAGCTGCATTTGTGGAAACTTAACTAAGCAGAAACCTGCAGTGTCTGCTCAGTGCTACTGACCTGCCAGCTGGAAAGAGCACTGAGTTTAAAGGGTTTAATCTCTCAAAGAAGCCAAGACTTGGCTGATCATCTTCGGCTCAGCATATTGTGAGGCATATGAGCACTCTCCTCAAAACTGGCGTGGAAAAGGGAAGGAAAATTGAAAATCTAAACACTGTAGTCAGTTAAAATTCAGAGAATTGGAAGGGTTGTGTTTTCTCTAAAGGAATTGCTTATAACCTACACTTGAATAACGAAAATAAATGGATTTCTATTTGGGGGTGGGGGATAAGAAGGACGACATAACTTTAGATTAGTACATTACTTTGAGTGCAATTAAAAAGGGGGGGAAGGAGGAATTCGTGTCATTTTCCATTTGTGTAAAGAAATTTGCGTCGCTTTCCATGATGTGATCCAGGACTTTTGGTCTGTCCATTGAAATTGCTTTATATTATTTATTAAAATATTATATGATTATGTAACAAAAATAGGTTTAAACATATTGTAATAGGTAATTGACTATTATAATGAATAAATTTCAAAAGGTTGATTTATAGAATAAATATGTACAATAATCTAAAAGTAACAATGGCATAGTCATTATTCTTATATTATTAGAAAGGGATAATTGACTAGTTCCAGAAGAGTCAAAAAAGATATTGGTTTCCATTCTTTGTTTCTCACTTTAACATTTCTGTTTGTTCTAGATATACCAAGTAATGATAATACAACATCCCTGACTCCCAGGAATGTAAAAACATTTTGCCAATAATACTTCAGGCTGACATAGTTCTGATTTATTGCATCAGTACAAAAAACAAGGCTAAAGACACTCAAAGTTCACCACTCCTGGGTACTTCATGGGCCAAGGGCCGTCAGGGCAGATGTGGCCCACACATCTGCAATCAGCATTTATCCTGATGTCACTCAGAATTGCTGAACTAGAAGCTGAGAATTGAATACTTATTAGAGACACTGCCAATCACTCTTTAAGAGGTCTATAAACAAAATATTTACTGAAATTACAATAAACTATTTTTGGAATTATATTTAGATTCACATATCTAGGTGGAAACTGATGTCTCATTTCAAAACAGAGGAAGTGTTTTCCTTGAATATAAGCAGTACATGACAATAAAATACATATGTCATCCTAGATTCAATATCGAATGGCTTCAAAACGTACATTTGAATATGAAGAATTTTTTATTAAAGTTTTAACTTTAAAAATTAATTTTTATATTTATTTTTCTATTTCTAATTTTATTTTCTATTAGATGAGCATTGCTCTTAACTTTACTTTTAAAATCTACTCCTATTTTGGATTAAATCTAATTAGAGTTTCAAAATAAACCTCTAGTTATTCTAGAAATTAGAACAGAATCTAATATCCTATAAAATTTCTACTGTATGTGGTGACATCAACTACTGTTAGTAAGGCAGAAGAAATGAGTCATTTTAAAAAGAAATTCAGACATTCTTCACTGCTAAACACAAAAGCAACAGAAAAGACAGGATAGGATTTATTTTAGTACCTTCAAACAGTAAATCATGTGTTATTTTAAATGACTCCTTTGCTTTAGAAATATAATATCCTTTTCTAGAAAATGGACTTTCTTTCAAATATGCTCTTGCTGAGAATCTTTTCAGCTGATTTGTTTTTCTTGTGCCAAACTGAAGTTTTTAAAAATTGTTATAGGTGTCAAAGTTCCTTAATAGTTCAGTCGGACTGTATACTCTCTACAAAACAGTAAGTAGGCAATAACATTGTGTTGGTTTAAAAGTTGATCGGTCAGGTTGTAATGCTGCAGCTGAGCAGGAGAGGCAAAATGCTGGGAAGGAAAGCTGTCCAGTCTTTGACGAGATTTGGTTTGTCAATAACATGGCTAAAGGTGTTGACGTGATACATTCTTTCTCCGTCACAGTTCCAGCTCTATGTCAGAATGTGTATCTTCATATGGAGTCAATTTGCAGAATTCATTTTATCTTTTAACAGGAAAAAAAAATGATACTTAAGGATTAACAGTAAAGGGTATTAGAGTTCTTCACATTGATTTTCTGTGAAACTGTGATTAGAGATACACAGTTGTTTTTGTATGTCCAGCAGTACCTTGCTTCATCTGGTCGTACATACATTAAAAAAAATGCAAAAGTTGTATCATATGAAATTTGCTTCCTCAAACTAGAGAAAGAAAGCACAGATACTGGGCATGCAAAGGGATTTCTCTGCAGTCTGAAATGGCTATAAATCTCCCTCACACAATGCCTGGGGTCTTGCTTGCAGGGATGTAATGAAGTTACACAGCTCGAATGAAAATTTAAAAAACAAATTAGGGCAGAGGACCTTGCCAGCTATCCATGATTTGTGGCAGTGCTTATCAGTAGTTGGGGTGGGTGATTCATTGTGAGAACACCAAATCTCTTTGTCCCAGGCCACCATGTTTCACTCTAGTGTCAATATATCAGGGGAAATGAATGCTAAGCTATAACAGTCATAGTTAGTGTCAGACATGTTTGTAACACATACAAAGAGAAATTTACAGCTGGGAAAAACTACAACACAGACCCTCATGACTTGCTTGATAGAGTTCTTGCTTTCTGACTGATTCACCTTAACACAGGACAATCTCAGTGATTTTAAGAGTGTGTTCTATGTGCCCATAAAACAGGGGATCTGAAAATAGTTTGTGAAAACTGGAATTAAACTATTAGTGTATTTTATCACAATTTTTTTAAATCAATGCATACATTATACCTTTACCAAAACTTTTTGAAGACCCCTTGTAAATAGAATTACTCTGTGATAAGAATCAGCATATAGAATCACCCTCTGGTATCATTTTATAATGTAGTTCTTCAAAATTCAAATCTTATCTTTTGAAAATTCACATAGTAAGAGCTCATACACTAAAACATTATTAATTTGAACTTTGTGAGCACTTACACCAGAATCGATACCCTTTCCTAATATCTCTAAGTAATAACAATATGTTTTATACCATTTATATACTGCATTATGTTAATATTTTAAATTGTACATTTTTAGAAGATCATTTTACATGAGTTCATGTAAGTAAAAATACTAGGTACTCAATGCAGTTGAGAATCATTTTCATAATTTGGCCATTAATTTAAATCATTATTATCAACACACTTAAGTTCTTTGTGCTAAGTTAATTTAATTAAAATAAAACTAATTTCTCATTTCAGCAAAAAGGAATCAAAGTTATAGATTGTTAATTTTAACTACCCCTAATCTGTCCTATGTACTGAGTCACATGTGGTATACACAAACATATTTGCACACCTATGTGGGATGAGAGAGGAGCTTGCTGGGTTTTAAAAGTAGATTTTAAAGTGTTACAATCAGCAAAGGAAAATAAGAGAGATGTACAAATAATGAAATCAATATTTACACAGCAGAAGATTCACTATACATAGTAGAGAATTTAATCCTCAACACTCAGAAAAAAAAGCAAAATTAATTCATGGGACAATTAAACCTTCTTTTCAAAAATGGCAAAACCTGTTCCTTGATCTTGCTCGGATATAGTATACATATAACACAAATAAAACTGCCTTCTCCCAAGTTATCAACCCATGTAATGTTCAGACACTTTTTCCAATACGGTCACAGAGTTCCTCAGACAGAAATGCCCTGAGGAAAGACACCATTACACACTTGCCTGGAACAGTGGCTAAAGGAAGATCACATTGGAAGACTTCTTAAACCATTCCTGTGCCCTGTCTATCTTCAGAAACCTCTGTGAAAATTGCTACCCACATTTTCCTAGGTTTTCACTCCATTAAACAAGTAAATAGGGAAACACATACAGTAAATTTGGATTGGATTCCCTTTAAGTATTACTTCTATCAATGGTCAAAACCAGGTTCAATTTTGGCTGTGCAGGTCAAATATTTGTGTGGGCTTTCATAGGACATTCTATTGAGTTGAGGATAGATGATCTAGACATGGCCGATCAATGTCTATTGAAGACCTTCTTCTTTGTACAGAAAAACCAAGCATTAAAAACATCTTAAGGGACCAGCAGTTGACATAATGGCTATGTCACTAAACTCTCATGTAGTCAATCATGGTTCAAGTCTCAGACCCGGTGGCTTAAACTCACGCCAGGCACATGTGCATGCATGCCCAAGATCTTGAGAGGAGAATGGACGAGAAGGGATTGCAGAGCGGCCATGCTCCCTGGGCGGTGTGGTGGGGCGGGGGGATTTCTCACTTTCTGTCTCTCTGTCTCTCTCTGTCTTTCTGGCAAACGCACATGCCCTATAGCAAAAACCTCTCCAAAAAAAATAATAATAACATTTTAAAATCATTTCTTTTTCTGCTTAAGCATAGAATACTATTCCATTTCTACCCACATATGATTTGCAGATTTGTTTTCGTTTTTATTTTAATGGTAAAGAATGAAGTATTACAATACACATTGAAACCAACGTAATCAATCTCCATCTAACTAATCTCACTTTCAGTGTCCTCATCTCCTTTGGATGCCATGTTTACACAGGAACAAAGTATAATGCTATCTACCCTTGTGGCTCCCTTCCCTTCATCTTCAGCCTTCCCCTAACACAGTCAAAGATTTCTTACTTCACATCTTGTTTTTATTCTCTTTCCATACTCTTATATGTTTATGTGCATCTTAAAGCCTAAGTTCTGAATTCCTGCAATATTCTATTTGTATTTATTCATTTAATTTTCTTTACTTCATAGGTCACTTTGTATAGCTGTTGAGTTTCCTAAGTTTTAATTAAATTAATCTCCTCAAAACTTGGATAATGTCTGTTATGGTTTGAATGTGTTTGTCTCCTTTAAAATTCCTGTGTTGGAAACTTAATCCACAGTACAACAGTATCGAGAGGTAGGTCCTTTTGGGGGGTGTTTAAGTCTTGAGGGCTTTGCCCTCATAAGTGGATTCAAAAGGACTTAGGAGAATAGGTTTGTCCTTTTCCATTCTTCTGCCACATGAGTATAGAGTTTCCCTCTTGCTTTGACACTTTCTACCATTTAAGGACATAGTCAAAAGGCCCTGATCAGATGATGACACATTGACCTTGGACTCTTATTCTCCAGAAGTGCAGGAGAATAAAAGTATGTTCTTTATAAATTACAGTCTGCGGCATTCTGTTATACTAGCACAAAATGAACTAAGACAATAACTCCTTGGATAAGTGTCCAAGCTATATTTAAAAATATTTTTGTCCTGTATTCATGGTATTAGCTACATTCCAGTATTGACTTGTATTTTAAATATTTTCTAATCTTTAATTTTAATGTTTCTTTGGACCATGGGTTCAAAAAGGGAATTTAGGATGCTGGTCACATTCTATTTCTTGACCAGAGGGATGGTTTATGATTTGTTTTCACTTTACATTGACTTGCACATAAAGATGTATATTTATGATTGTGTTCCTTCCTATACTAAGCTATATACTTCAACTTTTGAAAACTAGCTTCCAGGGTAGGGTTCTAACTTCAGTTGGCCATATGAGACTGGCTTCCTCTGCACAGCACTTAACCACTGCACTACAAGGCTGGCCCTATATTCAATTTGTACCATCTAAAAACAATCTTTATTTTGACATATTGCTGAAGTAAATGTAATTAAATACTATATTTATAGGAAATAAAGGAAAATATTATTTGAATATCTGGTTAAGTAGAAATTTTCAATAAACCTAACATTTGCCCTATTGAATATGAGGTATTCTTTTTTTTCATTTTTTTTTCTTTTTTTCAAATAAGAGATATTATCAATCAATAATTTTTCCTGAATTAGCAGTGAATGTATTAGTGAATGATGGCTAATGTTTCTCTTATATGCATATTGTACCCTATCTAATAAATACTATTATTCTCACTATTTTAGATACATGATTCATTTATACACACATATACACACATATTCATGTATTTTTCTTTCCACTACATAATAGCATATATGAAGCAATCATCAGGACCAGCAGTTGGTGTAATGGCTATGTTGCTGGACTCCCATGTAGTCGTCCGCAGTTTGAGTCCCAAACTTGGTGGCTTAAACTCATGCCAGGCACATGTGTGTGCATGCCCAAGATCCCGAGAGGAGAATGGAGGAGAAGGGATTGTGGTGTGGGCATCTCCCCTGGAGGGTGATTTCTCACTTTCTGTCTGTCTCTCTCTGTCTGTCTGGCGAGCTCACACGCCCTATAGCAAAAACCTCTCAAAAAAAAAAAAAAAAGTCAATCATTTGCTTGTTGATGGGAATTTTTACCCTTTTGCCATTTAGTTATTCAGTTAAAATGTCAACTTTCTATTATTCTATAGATATGGAAGCTATAAAGTCAAATTCAATTTACACCCATGTTAGTGGGAGCAGACCTTCTCCCATGTTAGCTTTGTCTTACCTATGGGCCTTTGGCAAAAAACATTAACAGGAAGTCTTATTTCAGTGGATCAAACTGATCTCAACTTATTTCTCAGAACACCATTAAAACTGCGTTTTGGAATTGTAAGTTGTGGTGTATGTGAGAGAGAGAGAAATGGAAAAAGTAGTATTCTGTGTAAAGAAAGAGAAAAGAACAAATCACAATGTTATTGTGATGACTTCTCAGATTCCTATTAAACTTGTCATATATAGCATATTTTTTTTAACTAGGCAATAAATGAATCAGTGATGACTTGAATAGTTATTGAATGTAATTTGGTGAGAAATTCACCAGGGATAAAAAGACCCCAAGAGAATTCTTTGAACTTAGAGTAGGCAAAGTAGAAGGATTGACCTGCCATCGCAGATTAAAAGGTTTTTGTGATTCCATTAGCAATATAATTGGAGCACAGGGAAAAGAGTAGAAGTGTAAGTATGCATGGTTAACTTTTAGCTTTAGACGACTTCAGGAAAAAAATAAAGTCATTATTGCTAGATTGTAACTTACGAGATATAATAAACCATTGAAAAATAAGAGTGCTTTCCAGGATAAAGAATTTCATAGGAAAAAACATGAGGATTCTGTCTTTTTTTCTATCACAGTTATAGTTAAAAAAATATATGTTAAATTTACTTAGAGAAGTAACAAATTTAATTTGGGAAGTAACAAATTCTGTGATGAGACAGTCAAATTCTTTTCTAAAGGAGCTTTGTTTTGTTTTGGTTTTTGTTTTGTTGTTTTTTTAAATTAATTAATTTATTTTATATATATAAATGGAAAAAGTAGAACAAAACATGTACTTAAAAGTATTCACATTATGGGACCAGAAAATGGCACAAGGGTTCTATCTCTGGACTCCCACATGGCTGACTGTGGATCAAGTTCTGGACGCGAAGGCCTGAAATACTCCAGTCACATGTACATTCTTGTCCAAAATCCTAAGAGGAGAATGGAGGAGAAGGGATTGCAGCAAACCCCCCATCCCCCATGGTGAGTGATTTCTCGCTTTCTCTCTCTCTCTTTCTCTGTCTCTCTCTCCAGGAGTGCACACATCGTATAGAAAAAAACTCTCTTAAAAAAAAAAAATGTACTTACATTAGTCCATGTCTTATTTTCTGAAAAGGAGAGTGAAAACTTGAAAATGTACACCTAAATAAAGAGAAAAAGGAGATAATTTTAATTATTAACATCATGGAAATTATTTTCTTCTGGATTTTTCTATCAAATGTATCCTGGAGAAAGGAGGGAAAGGAGAAGGAAGACTAGTATTCACAGTATTTCAGCATCAAATAGTGACGGCAGTTAGTTTTTAAAAAATATGTATTGAGTTGGGCCAGCAGGTAGCATGGTGGATAAGGTACTGGATTTCCACATGGTCAACCTTGGTTCAAGTTCCTAATCTGGTAGCTTGAAAATGACAAAAAATTAACTAATTAATTATGTTTTTTTAAAAAGGAGTATGTGTAAGTTGTGGGTGGTTGTAACCTGAGAGGATGTTAGGCTATTTATAATGGTTAAGTACAACTGTTTAACTTTTAGCTTTAGATGCCCATGACTGAATCCTGGTGAGTTTATAAGAGAGGGAATGAGAAAGAAAGACCCATGCTTGCTCCTGTCCTCAAACCATCATGTCCTTATCACCTGGGGACTCTAGTGAAAGTTACTACCAACCAGATGACCTTCAGATATTACCCTCTGACCTCAGAGACCATGAGCCAAGTAAGCCCCTATTCTTTACAAATTGCTTTCTGTGGTATTTGGCTGCTAGTTGTAGCTAAGATAAGAAATAAGATTTAATGTTCATTTCACAGAATAGTGACTATAATACTGTATTGTATGTTTCATAATTCCTGAAAGAATAAAATTTAAATGTTTTAACCATTAAAAAATTATAAGTTTATGAAACAATATAAATTTATAAAGGTTTATAAATTAACTCGATTTAATCATTCCACAAGGTAAACATATATCAAAATATCAAATTAGGGAACCAGCAGTTAGCGTAATGGCTATGTCGCTGGACTCCCATGTAGTCGACCACGGTTTGCGTCCAGGACCTGGTGGCTTAAAACTCACGCCAGGCGCGTGTGCATGCGGCCCAAGATCCCAAGAGGAGAATTGGAGAAGAGATTGCAGCGTGACCATCCCCCCTGGGGGGGTGATTTCTCGCTTTCTGTCTCTAATGTCTCTCTCTGTCTGTCTGGCGAGTGCACGCGCCCTATAGCGAAAATCTCTCCAAAAAAAAGAAAAAATCAAATTATACTTCATGAATGTATACTATATACAATTTTGAAAATGTAAAAATAAATAAATTTTAAAAATGAAAATCTTATAACAAATTAGTGTGTAATAATACCACTCTGATTCTAAGAATGTACAAAACTTATTCTTATAGGGTTCTATTCTTGGCCCATCTTTTGTTAATGTTCTCAGACAAATTATATCTGAATCCACTTCGTTCTTATCTATCTCCTTAAATAAAGATTTTAATTACTTATGAATTTTTCTTTTAAAACACATGGAAGAAAAATGTTTCACAGAAGAATTTCATTTGTGTTGTCTTTCATTGTTATCTATATAATTGTCTTTACAAGTTATTTTTATTTCTCCATTTGGATTTTGATTATTGTCAATTGTCACTTCATTTTGACTAAATGATTCTTTTTACAATTTCTTATAAGTGAATGTTTCATAGTGATGAATTCATTCAATTTTTGGTTATCTGAAAATGTTTGATTTGTCTTTTACTTTTTAAACATTGCATTTATTATTATTATTATATTTTAATTTGCTATTGGTCACATGAGTTTACCAGAGAAAGAGAGAGAGAGAAAGAAAGAAAGTGAGGGAGCAAGTTGCCAGGTCTTAGGACCTCAACTGCAGTGAGCCAACTGGGAGTCCAGGGCCTCAACAACCTGCCACTCCCTTTCAATATTAAAGTTTATTTATTTATTCCTTCTAAGGAAGAGATCCCAACAGGGTCTGCCCACCATGGGCTACACACAGCTTCAGTTAGCCTGGATTATGGACATGTGCATGCACCCCAGTGTATTCAAGAAGGCTTCAGAATGCTAAGCCAGGACCTCCCCACATGGGTCCACCATCACATAGCATTGCATAGTGCTACACCATCATCCCATCCCCTACTTCACTTTTTTTTTGGAGAGGTTTTTGCTATAGTGTACCTGCGCTCACCAGAAAGAGAGAGACAGAGACAGAGAGATAGAAAGTGAGAAACCATCCCCCAGGGGTGATGGTCATGCCGCAATCCCTTCTCCTCCATTCTCCTCTTGGGATCTTGGGCACGCACACACACGCGCCTGGCATGAGTTTTTTAAGCCACCGGGTCCAGGACTCAAACCACGATCGACTACATGGGAGTTCAGTGACATAGCCATTACGCTAACTTCTGGTCCCTCCCCTACTTCACTTTTGAAGGATCATTTTGCCAACTATTTAATACTTGGTTGAAGGTGGGTTTTGTTGTTTTTCACTACTTTGAATATGTCATTGCAATGGCTTCAGGACTCCATGATTTTAGTGAGAAAAAGATGCTTCTTGAGAACCTCCTGTAAGAGAAGAGTTACTTGTCTTTTACTACTTTAAAGTTTTCTCTTTCAATATTTTGTTTATGATGTGTGTAAGGTGGGTCTTTTTAAATTTATTCTACTTAAAGTTTATTTTTCATATTGGTCATTTATTGCTTTTTATCTAATTTGAGATGTTTTCAACTCTTCATTAAAATCTTCTTTCTATTTTTCCTGCTTTCTCTACTTCTGGAACTCCATTATCTGTTTTTTATTGTTTTTCTGTCTTTTTTTTTTTTTTAATGCTCAATGATTTTTTTTAATGATGTTTTGAGGATATCTGTGGATGTATTTATTTGTTTTCTTCAATCCTTTATACTTACTTTTCCTTGGACCATAAAAATCTCAACTGACCTATCTTCAAGTTGATTTTTTTACTCTATCTGCTTAGAGTTTCTGTACAGCTTATCCAGTGACTTTTTCTTTATTTCTTTTTTTTCTTTTAATTTGCCAAAGAGCATGTGAGATAGAAAGGGAGAAGGAGAAAGCACCACCAAATGAGGGTGTCCTTCTCCTCCATTTTTCCGTCTTGTTGTGACTTCAGACCTGCACACACATGCACCTCAAATGTTTTTCAAGCCTCCAGGATCAGGATTCAAATCCTGCAGTTGGTCATGTCGGATCTAGCTTTCTTAACCACCATGCTAAGGGGCCAACCCTAATTCTAGTTATTACACTTTTTACTTTCTATTTCTATTGGTTATTAAAAAATATATCTATTCCATTTGATGGTAGATCATTATAATGTTTACATTTAGTTCCTTGAACATATACAAAATAGCTGGTTTAAAGTATATCTAGTAATTCCAACATCTGGAATTCCTTGGAGATAATATACATTGATTGCCTTTTTTTTTTTTTTTCTAAGACACAGTTTTTCCCTTTTTATTTCACACATTTTGTAACCAACTGGACATTTTACATAATAAGATATGTTAACTCTGGCAATCAGGTGTTCCTTCCTCCTTCTTGGTCATTTGTTTTTATCTCGTTTAGTGAATTTTCTGAATTATATCTGAATGAATTTTGTGTGGCCAATAAAATCTCTACTTCTTTAGCAGAGTGGTCCACTGATGATCAAAGAGATTTCTTTAGATACCTGGAACTAATAGATTTCCTAGCCTCTGCCAAGAAGGTCTATGTGCATGTTTAGGCATGACTTTAATACTCATCTAGGCAGTTTACAACCATGCAGTGTCTTGAAGTTTATCAAAGTGATGGGTTTAGGTGCTATTACATTTTCCTGAGAATGTATAATACTCTGCATCTCTGCACAGCCCTATATATATGTAAAGGGCCTTCTGGAGGCCTTGGGATATTTTGTAACTTTGAAGTTCCACTTAGACATTCAATCTCCAGCTATTTTTCCTTTAAGCCTTTTGGATAGCCATTATTTTCACCAACTGCTATACCCTGCCTCAAGTAATTCAACGGTTATTCAACAATTCAACAATTGATTCTGATTATCTTTAATATTAATCCCGAGGAGAAGACTGCTTGAGCTTGATGAGCTCCATTAAGTCCAATAAACATAACCTTGAGAATGGAGTCTTTCTAGGAACCATTGGATAGGTTGTATAGTGACAATTCTTTGGGAATGGAGTATTTAAGGTGCTTCAATCCTATTCTCCCCTCTCCTATTATTCAGAATTCCTGATTTTTGCTCTAGTTGTGTTTAATTTTTAAGATTGCTGAAAAGGTAAAGAGGGGAGAATTGGAATAGGTCTCTTAAAATGCTATAAAGCATGCTCTTCTTTCTTTTCAAAAAAACTTGTTGTTTATTTATTTTCAATTGTTTATTTTTTATTATCATTTTAATTTGACCAGAGAGAAAGAGAAAGGTTGGCCATCTGAGAGTCCTGACCCAAAGCATGCTTTTCTTAATGTGATTTAGGTTTTAATTTTTTTTTCCCCTGAAAAAACACTCCTAGGAGTGAGTTTCACTCTTGACATTCTGGCAAAGTTATTTCATTTCTTTCTTACTTTGGTTTTTAAATTGACAGAGGGCACATGTGTTCACCAAAAAGAGAAAGAAGGAGACAAGGGAGAAATCACCTCCCTCAATGGGGTGTGTTCATGTGATCCCTTCTCTTCCATTTTTCCATCTTTTATGACTTTAGGACATGCACACACTCCCTGAACATTTTTTAAGATATTGGGGCTGGGATCTGCATAACAGCCATGTGGGATCCAGCTCATTCAGCCACTAGGCTATCAGGCTGACTGATACAAAGTTGTTTCTGTTTTGTTTTTGTTTGTTTGTTTGTTTTTTAAGGAACGACACAATACATTTCAATTAGCCTGTTAATATTATTTATGTTTCTGCATTTATAAAGTGAAATCTTAATTTTATTTTTTAAATTATAAAGCATTATAAAAAAAGCAGCTATAACTCTTACAATAACTATAATTAGTGATCAAAAAAAGATATTTCTGGGAACCAGCAGTTAGCGTAATGGCTATGTCGCTGGACTCCCACGTAGTCAACCGCGGTTCGTGTCCCGGACCCGGTGGCTTAAAACTCACGCCGGGTGCGTGTGCGTGCGTGCCCAAGATCCCGAGAGGAGAATGGAGTAGAAGGGATTGCGGTGTGGCCATCCTCCCTGGGGGGTGATTTCTCGCTTTCTGTCTCTATGTCTCTCTCTGTCTGTCTGGCGAGCGCATGCACCCTACAGTGAAAATCTCTCAAAAAAAAAAAAAGATATTTCTGTAGATAAGCTTTTAATTTTTGTGGGATAAAATTATAAGCCTATCTGAAGATTTTTATACCATAGTTTTTAAGTTTCAGTTTAATGTAATTACATATAAAAAATAGTCTTTCCATGTAAAATTTTAATTTATTCAGAATAAACTTATGTATGATTTTTGAGGGTGCAGAAGACAATTGTAGAAAATGATTTCTTGGCAAAAAGGCTAGTCTAAATATAGCATATTTAAAAATATCTTGAGGAACCTAGATGGCATAATGGTTACATCACTGGACTCGCATGTAGTCTACCAGGTTAGAATCCTGGACCTGATGGCTTAAAACTCACACTGTGCACATGTGCATGCATGCCCAAAATCCCAAGAGGAGAATGGAGGAGAAAGGATTGCGGCATGGCCATCCCCCTGGGAGGTGATTTCTCACTTTCTGTCTCTCTGTCTCTCTCTGTCTGGTGAGCACACGTTGTTCTCTTTTTCTGGGGGGACCCACTGCCCCCAAAAAAAAAAAAAAAAAAAAAAAAAAAAAAAAAAACCAAAAAACAAAGTAACTCAGGAATTCACTAACAAGTCATTAAGTCATTTTGAAATTACAAATAATCCATGAGTATATTTTGTCAAAGCTAGAGCAGATGTTCTTCTTTGGAAGAGGAGAATGTAAATTTGTAAGGTAATATCTTAGACAAGTTAAGGATGGGAATTGAATACTGAAACTTTCTTATATTTCTTTTAAATCTATCTTTTTTTTCGTAATCTATCTTGCAGGTTGACTTGAAAAATAAGCAAATCACTTCTAACTTACTAACCTTCCACAAGTAATAGAGATATAGAGTTTAAAAATTTAAAGAACTGATCAAAATTAAGACATAAACAGCACCATCTAATATTATCCCATTTTTAACTTGTTGGTTTGATAGTAATAGATTAAAGCATAGAGAATAAAGATTAGAGTTGTAGCCATATAAATTGTTCTGCCCGATAGTTAAACTCACATTAAAAAATATAAGTGTAAAAAAGACAAAATAAATTCATAAAAAGTAAATAAATAAAGGGCAGTATATTAGAATTTATAATGCAAATAGAACCTGCTAAAGATTTCTAGAAGCCCTTTACTCCTCTCCAATTACAAACCTACCTACTGTCTCTCAAAGATACACTTTCAGCTTTTGATGCTTTTTGGTATGACCAAATGTGTCCAGTCACATGGAATCTGATGATCTTTGAAAATGAGTAAATCATTTACCTTGGAAAAGAAAGACCTGATGTCACTAGACAGGAATGGAAGGGAGCATGTATAAAGACAACTTACATTAAGGTAACATTTCCCTACTTTTTGCTTTCAAAATGATGCTACTCTAGCAGAAAATATATTGCAAGTTTAAAAAGAAACAAAAAAAAAACTTAGAGGCCAGCAGGTTGCATAATGACTATGCCACTGGACACTTACATGGCCAACCATGGCTTGAGTCTTGGACTCAAGTCTCTAAAAGTGACTTGAAAATCGTGCCAAGCTCAAGTGCTTGTGTGCCCAAGATCCCAGGAGTAGAATAGAGAAGAAGGGATTGCAATATCACCATCCCCTCTTGGAAGTGATTTCTCATTTTCTTTCTCACTATGTCTGTCTCTCTCTATCAAGTGCACATGCTCTATGGCAAAAACCTCTTAAAAGAAAAAGGAAAACAACTAAATCTGTTTAACAGGCTGGCAGGTGGCATGGTGGTGAAGGTGTTGGACTCCCACATGGTCAGCTGAGGTTCAAATTGGGGACTGGTGGCTGGCTTTCTTACTCTCTCTTTCTCTCTCTTTCTCTCTCTGTCTCTTTCTGGTCAAATTTTTGAAAATAATAATCATAAGTGAAATTAAATAAAATAATACTATAAAAATATATTGGTTAAAATGCCGAAAATGCGCATGTGGAAATGCATATCCTGGTTATTCAGCTAAAGCTTAAGAGATATAATTTCTTTTGGATCACACAGAGAAAAGTTATATTATTGATCACTTGTCCAAAAATAGTTATGTCTTCAAATATTTATTAGTATTACTTCTGGTCCAGCAGATAAAATAATTACAGTGCCAATAACATTAAGCTCCATAGTATTAGAATATTTTCTTTATGATGCCAGAGATATTCTATACCTAGTCAACAATAAGTCTGACTTAAAATTTCAGCCAAAAAAAAGAAAATGCCTCATACATGTCCAGATGAATGAGAATAGGAAAGTCATAGGACTGAGAATGTGCATGCTAGAAGGAATGTCTCCTGAACCTGAAGACTCATAGGAGGACTTTATATAGGGTTTAAAATTTCCAACAATATCATTACTCGGGAGCCCAAGGCAAATTTCCATAGTTAGTTCCTAAATGTATACACTTAAACATACAAACACACACAGTCCCTGAATATTTTTCTGCTTTATAAGGATTAGAAGGGAGAAAAGAAGGGATAATGACAAGAGGGACAGAAGGAAGGCAGGGAGAAAGGGAAAGGAGACAGGAAGGAAGGAGGATTAGCAGGGTGTATATTGGGTATGAGACTTTAAGTGAATGACACATCTGAAGGAAGACAGTAATCAGCAAGGATGAGTTTATGAATGTTTGAAATGCTCATTTTAACAGCAATAGAAACTAGACTTAGCCTGCCCCACAGCCACTGCCATTTCTAATACCAGAGTTATATTATTTATTATTTAATAGCACTTATTTTTAGAACCTTTATCTTTATTAAGTAGATTCAAGGATTTTCTGTGTCTATAACTGCCTCGATTTTACTGTTTTCCTTAGATTATTGCATATTTTATTTGTATGCTAGCTATGTAATTCACAAAACTAATGACATAATATGAATAGGCAGAAATTGCAATTTTAACAATAAAACGATTACATAAGTATATATCTAAACAATACTTTTTTAGAATTGTGAAATTCTAGAGTACATTTTGTGTTTCTTTTTTATCAATATGGCATCAAGTAACTGTTTTAATAAAATATTAACAATGTTCTTAAAAATCCTAACGTGTTTCTCTTATTTTATCTCATGATAAATTCATTACCTTTGTCATTTTAAAATGAATTGAAAAAATCTATCCACCCTATTTTTTAAATTTGTTGCTATGGTTTTATAGTAATGTTATTGGGCCAGCAAGTGGTACACAGGTTAAGGTGCTGGATTCCACATGACTGATTATGGTTTTACATCCTGGACCTAGCAGCTTGAAAATCCTGGCAGGCAGGTATGTGTACATGCCCAAAATCCCAGGAGAAAAATGTAGATGAAGAGACTGCTGCATGGCCTCCCCCCGGGAAGTGATTTCTCATTTTCCCCTTCACTGTCTCTGTCTCTCTTTGGCAAGCACATGCCCTACAGCAAAAAACTAAACAAAATAATAATAATAATAATAATAATAATAATAAAACAAAATGTTGCTCTATAAAGTACAGGCACCTATTAATAGGTTATAGGATGTTTTTTGTTTTCAGTTATTTTTAATGTTCATTGTACTTCTGGAACATAGGTACAAAGTTAATCAGTTTTACCAATTTTTA
This sequence comes from Tupaia belangeri chinensis, assembly GCF_000334495.1. Taxonomy (NCBI): domain Eukaryota; kingdom Metazoa; phylum Chordata; class Mammalia; order Scandentia; family Tupaiidae; genus Tupaia; species Tupaia belangeri. The sequence goes on along the minus strand of NW_006159990.1, from coordinate 3,710,054 downwards.
TAAAACAGGAAAAGTAAACATTAAAACCAAAACATCTGTCTTCGATTTTATGGAGTACAACTCATCATTATGAATCATCTTAACATAATTTAATAATGCTACATAATCTAAAGTGAACAGATGCCTGTATGAATATATGTGGTCCAGTAAACAAAGCTCTCATGTTCAAAAATCTAATTCTGATTGGCATGAAAATGTCCAGGTCTCTGAAAAGGAGACCTTTCCATTTATTAACATTGGTTACTTTTGATATTCCACACATATTCCTATGTTTGGCTTAAAAATTAACTTTGAAAAGATACATACTATTATTTCAGTTTGTAGTAATTTTCTCACTAATTGTAACATTCTTTCAAAATGAAAAATGTCTATTTTAAGTAAGTATTTATTTAACATGTATTTTGAAGAAATCTTTTATTTTTCTTAATATGACTGCCAAAATATATCTTTAGAGTAAAAAGCTGAAAATTGTTTCTCTTTTCTTTCAAATTAAATAGTGGAAAGCTGTCAGGAAATGTTTTCCATCTCGTCTTTTATGCCAATGTTAAAAAATGATTTTGATTAGAAATCTACACATAACTAAAGTGTGTATAGTTTTTGTTTGCTTTGTTTGTACACAAAACTTTCCGCATTTTCCTCAATTTTTCTAAATTGTTATATATAGCCGTCTGCCTTTAATACATGTACTTATGGAATGCATTTCTTCCAAATGCAAAGGAAAATTTTTGACTTGATAGAAATTGGTCCAGCCACTGTGGCAAACAATTTGGAGATTCCTCAGAAATCTGCAAATAGACTTACCATATGATCCAGCAATCCCATTTCTTGCTATCTACCCAAAGGACAGAAGAATACTTAATCAGAAAAGTGCTTGCACATCGATGTTTATTGCGGCACTATTCACAATTGTTATGTCACGAAACCAACCCAAATGCCTACAAACAGATGAATGAATAGAAAAATTGTGGCACATATACTCTATGGGATACTTTTCAGTCATAAAAAAACAACAAACTCTGGTTTTTGACAGAAAGTGGAAGAATATGGAAGATTTACTGCTGAGTGAAGCAATCCAGGCCATGAAGGAGAGACATTGTATGTCCCCACTTAATATATACCGAGTGTCCGCATTCTATGGCTGAAACCAATTGACTAAAGACTATAGTGTGTGTGAAAGAGTAGGGTTTGAGGAAAGACATTTAGAAGAAAAATAGGGAGGCAATGCATTAATGGGACAAAGAAATGTCATATTATCTGTTGAAGATATTTTATAGTTTTATCAATTGGACTAGGGAGAAATGTTCACCTGGTGAAATATTCACTTTGTAAGCTAAATAATGTGATTTAATGTATAAAAGATAATGAAATAAAAAATGTAAAAAAAAGAAATTTAAAATGAAATGATTTTAAATGAATATAGATAAAAATAAATACAAAGAAATACAATAGTTTTCAGTCTCCCTACTCCCAAGTTCACAAAAACACAACCTGCACCAGCCATCTGAAAAAAAGAGAATTCTTGTTTTGCACTCTTTTTCTTTCTTCGTTTTTTCTTCCTCAGCATATAACACAGTGCTGGCACATCATGAAGGTGCAATAAATATTTGGTCAATGAATGAATGTGTAAGTGAAAAAAAAATCACACATGCCATTAATCACACTCCAAGTGATTTCTTGTATGTGCCATTATCCACTATTGCTTTGATTTTTATGGAAAAGTGACTACTGGAAACCCTCTTAGAAATTTCACCCAGAAAGACTCACATCTGATTCAAATCAGAAGAACAATCAATTTGGCACCATCACACGAGCTCTCAGATGTTAAAGGTGACAAAATGGGCAGAACTCCTCTGAACAGATTATGGATACCATGTGTGACAGAATTAAGTGGAAAAATGTTCACAGAAATGCTGAAGTGGAAGGCATGTCATGCCCATGTGGCTTGGCTGCAGGATACAATGCAGTCACTGACATGATGGCAAGGTTGGGTGGTGTATCACACATGGCATATGGCAGGCTGCTGCTTCAGCAAATGCACCCCACATGCCAAAGAGTGGTGTAGTTGCTACTGATTACTCTGTTTCTTTTTTCTTTCAAGTGTACAAAATTAATATTAAAGATTCTTAGGAACCCCAAAAGGAACAGAAAAAATTCAAGTTCACATAATTTGTTCAACAACGAATTTTCATATTCATTATTTGTCTACTTAAAAAATAGACAATATATGCATTATTTATATAAATATAAACTAAGAAGAATGTGAAAAAACCTTAATTTAGTCAAAACAGAAAGAACTGCTTTCACATTTCAAGTGTATATGTATATATATATATATATATATATATATATGCATACATATATATATACATGTTATATATGTCTAAAATATGTATGCTTTCATGTTCTACTTGATATTCCTTTGCCCACTCCCTAAACAGACCTTTACTAAGTACATATGCTCATCATTGTGAATCCAAAGGTAAAATCCCTGTCCTTTCTTTCAAGAAGTTTAAATCTAGATGGGAAAATAGAAGAATAAAAAGGAAATTAAAAAATGGTGAGATAAGTACAATACAAATTCTTAAAAAAATGTTAGTGAGGAGATAAGTGGTTAGGAAAAAAGAAAAAAAGAAAAGAAGTTAGTTTGGAAAACTATCAGAAAAGATAATTTCTGTGATTGATGCCCTTAAAGAAATTATAAATTAACCATTTAAGAAGTGCAAAAAGAATATTACAAACAAAAGTATTTGCAAAAGCAAAGGAAGAAGTTAATATGTTGACTTCTCACATGCTATAAGTAACTTAGTATAGATAGAGCATAGCGTACAGCCAATATTTCTAAAAGACAGGTGCCAGAAACCTGCTATATTTTATGTTGAGATTAGATTTTATACTCAAGGAGAAATAAAACCACTGGAGAGTTTTAGGTAAAGAGTGATGATCGGATCCATCTAGTAAAAAAAAATCCACGTACAGAGGTCCTAAGAATGGTCAGAAGATGACAATACTGAACACTTCTGGTTTAGTCCAAATGGCAATACCAAGAGCATCACTCACGGAAGTGAAAGGAGATGGCTGCTCCTAGAGTTATGTTGACAATTGAATCGGTAGGACTCAGTCAATGATTGGAAGGCTTTGGGCAAGAATGGATATAGTTTATGACAACTCCAAGAAATCCAGATTGTATTCTGTTTAATGAGTCAAAAGAGGATGTTAAAATTTTTTTAATAAATCTCCTTTGATATAGAGAAAAGAGTATAAACGTGGACATTGTTAATTTGGCAGTTCAGTGGGTTTATCTAGGTGAAACTCTCTAGTGTTGGGTTTAACATATGAACTTTATCTAAAGGAAAAAACATTGGAGATTCACACTTTGATCTTAAGTAGAATATGTAGTCTCTGATTGCCAAGTATATGTTTTATATAATCATTACATCACTCATTTGGATATTATATGAAGAAAAATACATTTGCTTTGCCAATATTTTGTTTAGAATGTTGTAGTCATGTTCTGAGTAAGACTGGTCTTTAGTTTCTCTTTTTTAAATTTTTCCATCATGTTCTTTTCTAAAATTATTATTATTTTCCTTTTTTGTTTGCTTGTTTGTTCTTTGGTTGGCCAAGTCAGTTGTGTTTTCTAAAGAAAGAGAAAGTGAAAAAACATGGAAGGATGGTCATATCACAATCCCTGCTCCTTAATTTCTTCCTCCTTTCAGAAAGCAGGTCACACATGTAGAAAGTTTTTCAAGCTGCTGGGTCCAGGACTCAAACTACGTAGTTAGATATGTGGAATCCAGCTGTCTTAGCCACCACACCACGGGCTGGCCTTCTACTAGTATTATTAAAGTTATACTTACTTTATGAAAAATGAGTGATTATTCTAGAAGTATTATTTTTAAAACTTGTTTGTTCTTTGAATGTTAGGGTCTCAGTCAGGTGTTTTCTTTACATAAGGTATGTAATACATTCAACCTTTCTAACAATTTTGTCTACTGTTATATTAAGACTGTTTAAATTTTTTACTTATTTATTTTTGTAGAGGTTTTTGCCTTAGGACATACATGCTTGCCAGAGAGAGAAAAAAAGAGCAGTGAGAAGGAAAGTGAGACATCACCCCCCGGGGGGGGGAGTGGCCACACCTCATTCTTCTGAGATCTTGGGCACACCCACATACTTGACTGGTGTGACTTTCAAGCCACTGGGTCTGAGACTTGAACTGTGGTCAGCCATGTGAGAGTCCGGCTACATAACCACTACACCATCTGCTGGCTTCTTAAGTTCATTTTGATACATTGATTTTAAAGGTCAGCAAGTGGTGTGGTGGTTGAAGGCACTGGATTCCCACATGGTTCAACTGCAGTTTGAGTTCTAGACCTGGCGGCTTGCTTTCTCAATTTCACTTTCTTTCTCTGTGTGTCTGTCTAGTCAATTTAAAAAATAATAATAACAAATGGATTAAATAAATAAATAATTTTAAAAATATATCTTATATCTAAGTTCTCTAGTATACTGGTAAGTAATTATTCACAATGTCTATTTGTTATTCTTTTGGCCTCTGGAATATTTGTAGTTTAGTTTTTCTTTCCAGTCTTCATATTATTTCAATTTAATAAATAATATTATTTATAAGTCAAACCAAGATGCTTTGGGAAATTAAATGAGTCCTCTAACTTATACCATATCAATGGGTATGACCTTGGACTGTCACAGCTATCTGAAGCATATGCCCTCCATGTGAATATCAAGTTAGCTTCATATTCTTACAGTCTGTCACTGACATTTCTTTTAAATTAGCAAATCTTGTGGTTGTGTCATGCAAAATGTATTTCAATAAAAAAAATTAGACATATCTTTTAAAATTAAACAATCAATACAATGAGAGAATAGCACTATCCATATTTTATGGACAGCTAGCACTAATAACTGATTGCTTAATGAGATTACATGAAACTACTATGAGGTAGTGACAAGTGGTATCTATCTATATTACAATTGATAAGAAAGGAGTAGCTAGCCCTCACTGAGGTTTTTCTACCTGTTGATCTCACAATATCCTTATTAAAACCAAGTTTCAATGTTAGCTGCCCTTAAAAGATGGAAAGCCAAAAGCTTGCTTTACTCAATCACACACAGTTGAGAAGTGGTGAACCTATGATTCAGCTTGGTCTCTGAATTCACTTATCTCTTATTTACCATTCAGAATATTGAGAATTTCCAATAACTAAACAACATTTTACACTCACCTAAGCTTTTCAAAATATAATGACTGTGAAACTTATTTATTGGAAAGTCAGGATGTATTTTTTTTTCTGTTTTATATGCAAAAATGCCTCCAGACTTTCCTGAAAATCCAATATAAGATTTTTCAAAATCTGGTTTCAGTTATCTTATGAGCATAAGTGAAATATTTTTTATTGAGAAAATTTAAATATTTATTTCTTCTTTTGGCAGGAAACATTTAATTATGAACAGATTCTAAAATAAAAACAATCCATAAGATTGTGGGGAAAAAAAGAAAAACAACAATCCACATTTCTTATTAAACACCAGAAAAATCATTACCAATACATGGATTTAATATCATTTTTATACAAACTGCAACACAAAATTTATAACATATGAAAAACACAACAATTTTTAATTTAAGAGGAAGAAGACATTTATGTGTGTAAAAATTTTACAGAAAGTTGACAATATACATAAGTATCTATTTTATCCTTAGATAACCAAATGCCTAGAAATTATCCCATTGATTCCTAAGATCACACTAGAAATTAATTAATGCTATTTCATTTGTTACTGAGAACTATGCATAGAAAAAGGTTTTGCAGGTGTAGTTAAAGTTCCTAATCAGTTGGCTTTAGTTTAGATTATCTTGGGTCGATCTTACTGAGTCAGTCAATAGCCCTTTAAAAGAAGGCATAGAGAGACCGGCAGTTAGCGTAATAGCTATGTCGCTGGACTCCCACGTAGTCGACAGTGGTTCGAGTCCTGGACCCTGTGGCTGAAACTCATGCCGGGCGCATGTGCGTGCGTGCCCCAGATCCCGAGAGGAGAATGGAGGAGAAGGGATTGCGGCATGGCCATCCCCCCTGGGGGGTGATTTCTCACTTTCTGTCTCTGTCTCTCTCTCTGACTGTCTGGCGAGCGTGCGCTATAGAAAAAACCTCTCA
>NW_006159990.1:3697787-3703628 GCF_000334495.1 Tupaia belangeri chinensis | reverse complement strand
AACTCTCAAAAAAAAAAAAAAAAGGCAGAGAGATTCCCTGACAAAGAACAAGAGTGGCCACAAGCTTCAGCCCTTGCTCATAGGGTTTCAGTGCACTTGGAGCTTCCCTTCCTAAATACCTGCCCTGTAACTTCGGATATGTTTGGCCAGCCTTCACAATGAGATATAATAATTCTTTGTAATAATCCACATATTTCTTTCTGGTTCTTTTTCTCTGAATAGGCCCTCATAGACACGAGGAAAACTCATCAGAAATACTTGGGGAAATGCCAAAACACACAGAGAAATATTTATGAGTCAGTTTTGTTTGTTTGTTTGTTTTTTTAGAGATTTTTGCTACTGGACACACATGCCTGCTGAAGAGAAAGAAAGATACAGAGATAGAAAAGAAGAAATTATCCTGCAAGGAGAAGGCCACACTACAATCTCTTCTCCTCCATTCTCTAGGGATTTTGGGCATGCACACATATGTGCCCAGTGTGGTTTCAAGCTGCCAGGTCTGGGACTCAAACCAAGTCAGTCATCTGGGAGTCCAGTGCCTTAATCACGATGCAACCTACTGGCCCCTATGAGTCAGATTTAAATATCTACCAGATCTAGAGAGACTGAGGCCAGTTCATGGTACCAGTATCTAAACTTTTTATCATTTTCTGCTCTCTTCAGTTCAAACTTCATGAGCTCAGAAATTTTGGATGGCAATCTAGTGGTTATTTTATCATTTTCTGTAATTTATTTCATTTTAAAAGGAAAAGGTAGAAATATGACCACATCTACAAACCCAAGCATAGGTTATTCTATGACTGGTGTAACAGATTAATACTGCATACCTAGTGACTTAAACCAACATGGATTTAATTTTTTTACAATTCTTTAGATCAGAGTACAGCACAGTGCTTACTGAGCTAAACTCAAGATATCAACAGAATTACTTTTTTTCCCCTGGAAATTCTAGAAAACAATCCTTTTCTTGCCTCTAAAGGCTGCTTCCATTCTTGACTTATATCATACTTCATTTGTCATAAAAGCAAAAATGGTGGCTAGTATTTCTTACATGACACCACTCTGATCTTCTCTTCTTTCTCTCTCTTCCACTTTTAGGTTCTTTGCTACTACATTGAACCCACCCCAATAGTCCAGGATAATCTCTTACTCTAACAGAATCTGATTAGTAACCTTATTTCTGTCTTAGACACTTTAATTTCTCTTTGTCATATAGCATAACACAGTAACTGATTCTAGAGATTCTGACTTTCATAACTTGGAGTTGTTGGTGGTGGAATCATGCTGCCTATTGCATCCGAATTCTCTGCTATTTAGATCTAGAATAACTATACATTTCTGTACTTCCTTAATAAGATATAACATTACTGAGACAAATTAATTGTTTCCATCCTTATTAATTCATAAGGATAGAAAAACTTCAAGTGTCTACTAACTGGAATTTGGATTTTTATCCAAAGATAGAATTTTTTTTCTGTTATTTATTTTATCTCAAATTGTTATTTGCATATGGTAACTCACTTTTACACATAGACATTCTCATTAGGGTATAATTTAGTATGAATATATTTTTCTAAATTTCTAAGTTGTATCCAGTGAGTATTTCTGACATGTATTTTCCAATATATTGCTAAAAGGTAGCTTTTAATGTGAGCAGAATAATAGGCAGTTGGTCTTATGTTCAAAGCTATTTCAGAAAGGCATTTGCTTAAAAATGTTTAAAATGGAGGTCATTATACAAAATTGACTCCGAGTGGCTTCTTAGTCAAAAAGAGATAATTAGGTGCTTCCCTGAAAAAAGTAGCATATTAGAATATTAATCCCCCATGGAATTGGCAATCTTTCTGAATATCAGTGATTTTTCAGTTCTTCTATTTGGTTATACAACATGGAAACCTCCAAATACACCAATAAACCCACAGGCCCCACTTAAATATGCTTGAACAACCCAGCAGAAGAAGAAAAAGAGAAGAATTAAAACTACAGCAAAAGGCCACCATCTTGATCTTACCATCAGAATTTTAAGGTAGTTTTGAAAGCTTGAGAACTTTCTTGCACATTTTAACAGTGCAAGTCAAAAACTGTGCTTAAAGAGGAGATGACTTGAAATTGGGCCGGGTAGAGATCTAGAGGAAAATGTGAGGATGAGCAGTGCATTCATACCACACATGCAGTATTAGTTCAGGAAAAAAAGGGATCAATTAGCTTAAAAGGTTTGAAATCATTCTGGCATATTTTTAAAGACAAAAGAAAAATTCCTGCAGAAATGCGGTTCATTGTTGAGAGAAGATGAGCGATGAACAATGAATTCCATCAGTTTTGTAGGCAATACTCCTTCTCCTTCATACAGTACTATCCATTATTAATGAGCACTATTTCTGAGTGAGAAAGAACTGCTTGAAAAACATTAACATAGCCTATTGGATGTGATTGACATTGTCATTCCTTTCATTTTGCTGTTGGCAAGTGGCATCCCTGTAGACTTATGTGCATCTGGACATTACTAATATTCTCCTTGTTATGCACTCTGGGCAGCTGTGATATGGAAATTTTCAGCATTGTATTTTAGGGTTTATTTTTCAGCTTTTACATTGTGTTCTGTTGCAAGATGCATAAGTCAAGTCTTTTTGTATGCAATGATCAATCAGAAAAATTATCTGTTTTCTAATCTGACTCTTCTTCACATTTTAAAAGGAATTTATTCACATTCTAGAGATGTGCAATGACTGTCTGCTAGCCAGGCAGTTATTTAGATCCATGTCTATTCACGGTATTTCTTTTTTACTCTAGTTTTCAAAGCCGATTGCATTTTTAATTGTCCTGCTGCAAAAAAGAACTGTAGCTACCATCTTACCTGCTGTTCAGTCACACCACAGTACTGACTAACCCGCCCACATAATACCTTTTAATCAGCAGAATTAAAGGTAACAAAGTCAAGGATTAGAGGAGTAATGAATCCAAGAAAAAAAAAATTAAGCACCGCATCCTCTTGACTTTTAAATATGTATGTAACTAAGCTGCTTTTTTCCTCTCAGCTGCCCTGCTTTCTCTCCTCACAGCCCATATGCACACCCACGCAGAGATCTGTGTTTCTAAGTGTTGCTGACTTACTTCATAAGAGAATACCGCTATTCGATCTGTTTCTCAGCACATTAATAGCCTATCACTAAAGTGGGGATGGAAACATCTTCAGTCATCTCATACTGATAGTCATAAATACATGGAAGTACAACGTAACTTATCTTATTCTCTTTTAAATATTCTATGGTCAGTTCTGCCAATTGATTCAAATGTCCTGAGACCTAATCTTCACAGGGCTCAGTGCATTTTGTCATTTGGGATGTCAATAAGTGTAACACAAAAAGATGGTGAAGGTAACATAGGAATTTGGAGCCAACGAAGCTCTCTTAAAGCTGATACAGAACAGGATCCCTTGAAAGGGAGTGCAAGTACATGGTTTCCTTAAAGTCATATTACTTTAGCATATTTTCACCTCATAAACTGTCTAGAGTTATTAGTGTTTTATGGAACACATTTTGGAAAATTCTGATTTAATTGCATCTATTAAGCATACTATTACACTAATAGAACTTACTCTAGGGAAAAGAGCTTTTACTTTTTAATCCTTCCACATACTGCGTAATATGGTGGTTGTGATTAAGAGTGAACTGGGGAGTTCCCTTTCCTGGAATTACAGATTGTATGACCTTGAGCAAGTCTTCTACTCTTTTTTTGATTCCACTTACTCTACAGAAAATGAGAAAAAATGAACAGTACCTTAGACATAAAATAATGAGCATAGATCGGGAACTGTAGTAATTGTCGTTCTTTCTCCCCAAACCAATGGATATAAAGTACATTATCTCCCTAAAATCAGGAAGGCATGTTATAATTATGTTATATAACACATAGTACTTTACCTAGTATATCCTGGGTAGTAGATAACTTTCTATTAACTATGGTTGTCATAAGCCCTAAAATTGACTATCAAACTTCGTATACTCTGATTTTCAATAATCAAGTAGGTTGATTTAATAAAATAATACAGCAGGGGTGCATGTAACACCAGTTAGAAAATTTGTAGACCCTGGGGCCAGGAAATAGCATAGCAGTTATGTCACTGGACTCCCAAGTGGCAGACCACAGTATGGCACTGGATTCCCAAATGGCAGACAGACCACAGTTGGGCTCTTGGATTCAGTGGCTTGAAACTCACACTGGGCACATGTGTGTGTGTGCCCAAGATGCCAGGAGGAGAAAGGAAAAGAAGGGATTATGGCATGGAGCATCCACCTGGGGATTGATTACTCACTTTTGCTCTCTGTCTCTGTTTCTGTCTCTCTCTTTCTCTCTGGTGAACACACGTGTCCTATAGCAAAAAAGCTCTTTAAAAAATAAAAAATTTCAAGTCAGCCTTCAGGAAATAAAACTCTCTATCCACCATTGTATTAAGGCATGTGTTATTATAATTTCGAGCCTGTCGGAAATGATATACAGAAGGCCTTTAAAATCTCTTTGGTATCTACCCAAAGGTAGAAAAGTGCTTGCACATCGATGTTTATTGCAGCACTATTCATGATTGCTAAGACATGGAACCAACCCAAATGTACAGATGAATGGATTGAAAAATTGTGGCACATATATTCTATGGAATACTACTCAGTGATAAAAAAACAACAAACCCTGGCTTTTGACAGCAAGTGGAAGAATATGGGAACCAGCAGTTAGCGTAATGGCTATGTCGCTGGACTCCCACGTAGTCAACCGTGGTGCGCATCCTGGACCCGGTGGCTTAAAACGCACGCCGGGCACGTGTGCATGCATGCCCAAGATCTCAAGAGGAGAATGGAGGAGAAGGGATTGTGGCGTGACCATCCCCCCTGGGGGGTGATTTCTCGCTTTCTGTCTCTATGTCTCTCTTTGTCTGGCGAGCGCACACGCCCTATAGCAAAAAAAGAAAAAAAAAAAAAAAAACCTCTTCAAAGAAAGTGAAAGAATACGGAAGATTTACTGCTGAGTGAGGCAAGCCAGAATATGAAGGAGAGACATTGTATGTCCCCACTTAACAAACACCGAATGTCTGCACTCTATGACTGAAACTGATTGACTAGCAGTTGTACAAACACAAGAGATGGGTGTGAATGTCAGATGAGGTGTGTGCAGAGGAGTGGGGCCTAATGAAGGACATTTAGAGAAGGGAAACAGAGGTAGAACATTGACAGGATGGGGAGGTGTGGTGTTATCGGTTGAAGATATTTTGATCAATGGGACTGTGGAGAAATGTTCACATATTGAAATGATCACATTGTAAGCTAAACAATGTGATTGAATGTATATAAAAATTAATTAATTAATTGAAAGATCATAAAATAAAAAAAAAATTAAAAATCTTTTCAGATCTGGGCCCAGCAGGTGGCTGGAATCCCATATGACCAACCGTGGTGCTAGTCCTGAACTTGGCATTTTGCTTTCTCATATCCCCTCCCTACCTCCATCTCTCTCTGCCTTCCCTGGTCAAATTAAAGTAAATAAATACATAAATAATAATAATAAAGTTAGATAAAATAATTACTAAGGTTTGCCTGTAGCCTCTCCAAAATTCAGGTGCTATAAATGTGATGTATTAACAGGTGTAAATGAGCCGACCCTTAGCTTAGTGGTGAAGGGATCCCGATCCCACATGGCTGGCTACATGGTTCAATTCCTTGCCCTGACAGCTTTAGAAACATGTAGGACACATGTGCATGTATCACCAAAATCCCAAGAGGATAAAGAAATAAAGGATAAGGGACTGGGATGTGACCACGCCACCATGGAGGGTGTGCTTTTCCCTCTCTTTCC
>NW_006159990.1:3685325-3697756 GCF_000334495.1 Tupaia belangeri chinensis | reverse complement strand
CCCTCTGTCTCTCTTGTGAGCACACATGTTATCTAGCAGATAAAAACTAACAAACAGCAATAAAACATGAGACTTTTAAGAGGTTATTAAGCCATGAGGGTGACTCCCTCGTGCATGAGATTAAAGACCTTATAAAAGAGGCTTCACAAAACGTTCAGCTTATTTGTTTTTCTGCCTTCTGTCATATGAAGATTTAGAAAGAAGATTTTTGCCAGATGAAATGCCTTGTTCTTGGACTTCCCAGCCTCCTGACATGTAATGAATAAATATATGTTCTTTATAAATTATCCAGTTTCATGAATTTTGTTATAGCTCCACAAATGGTCTAAGACTTCTACCATCTATCAGTCATTTTTATAGCTAAAAAATAGAAAATCAACATGTAAACACACAAATAACCAAGAAGATTTCAGAGATCAATGGGGAGTGAAAAAAGAAAATTAAATGGATGATGTGAAAGAGAATAACTAACAGGTAAGGACCCTCGCTTTGGGAAATCAGGTGAGGTAACTGCAAAAGGAAGTGATACTATAGTTGGAATATAGGTTAAAAGGAGGAACAAAGCATAGAAAGAGATATCTTTGAGAATAAAGGTGTGAAAGCAAGAATACACTTGGTGTATGAGTTAGAGTAAAACTCATTGAAGTTAGATCATAATAAGCTTTGTTTGCTTGCTTGTTTGGTTTTGTTTGTTTGTTTGTTTTTGGGAGAGGTTTTTGCTACAGGGCACATGTGCTCACCAGAAAGAGAGAGACAGAAAGACAGAAAGCAAGAAATCACCCCCCGTGGGGGGTGGCCACGGAGCAATCCCTTCGCTTCCATTCTCCTCTTGGGATCTTAGGAATGCCCACACACGCGCCTGGCATGAGTTTAAGTCACTGAGTCTGGGACTTGAACTACAATCAACTATGTGGGAGTCTAGCAACATAGCCACTATGCCAACTACTGGTCCCAGATCATAATAAGATAAATCAAGAAGATTTGATGATAAGATTAGAAGAGAATGATTGCTTTTAAATGATCTCTTTAGAGATCATACTGAAAGAGAATATGGGGGCAGAGAATGCATGCAGGGAAATTACTTCACTTTGGCAGCAATAGCAGTAATAAAGGCCAGAAAGAAATATGGGTTGAACTAGGGCGAAAACAAAGGAAAATCAAGGAAGCATTAGATTTATCACATGTTTTGGAAGTAAAATTGACAAAATGTATTGGTATGAGATATGAATGTGGGGTGGAAATGGCAGGAAAGAACAAGGAATAATGCCTAAGTTTTTGCCATGAAAAGCAGTTGATCTGTAATACAATACAATTTCCTCATGTGGATCTTAATAAGTGGTGTACAAAAATTCAGCATTCTGATTTGGTCACAATAACTATAAGACATCCAAATGGATGAGTGAAGTTGGTAGATGGTTATACAACACAAGTTAAAGCCCAGTGAAGTGATCTGAAATAAAGTTAGAAACCTACAGTAGGCTGCTAGATTAAGAACCTATTATAGTCCAGGCAGTATGTCGGTTGATGGAAATAAAATGGTGAAGAAAATTTATATATGATAGGTGACCTCCAAGTTCCCTGCCCCCTGATGTATATACCCTGTTTAATTCCCTCCTCTTGAGTACAGGCTGAACCTGTATATACACACAATAGTTATTAACTCGGTAGGGCATGTTATGTGGTAGAGTTTGGTGTTGAAAAGAAAGATTATCCTTGGTGAGCCTGACCTAATCAGAGAAACTTCTAAAAGTGACTGAATCCTTTTAAAGACAAGTAACATGTGAGTTCAATGTGAGAGCTATTAGAAATATGAGTGGGCCAATGGATGCCACATCTCAGAACTTGATAGCTGCTCTTGACTGGCAGCCAATAAGAAAGCAAGAACCTATATCAACTACAAAGAAACTAATTTTGCAAACAAACTGAAGGAGTTTGGAGTACAGAGTTTCCAGATACGATATCCAACTGACATCTTGATTTCTCGTAAGAAAGCAGCCATACTGTGCTAGACACCTGATCCATGGAAAGTGTAAAGTAACACATTTGCATGGTTTTCAACTTATAGCACAAAATTGATAACTTTTGAACTCAATTTTTTCTATATTCATATCACAGATTTTTAGGTTAGACAAAGAAATCAGGGAACGAACATGTTACACATGAAGAGGATTTTCTCCAGGCCACCAGCTTTTGGGGTCTGATGGTAGAGAAACTTCAACCCACCAAATGGGTATGATGTCTTTACATGGGAGGGGTCCTGGGGTAGGGTCACAAGAATAGAAGACACTTTGATTAGAGTTCTTGCCACTGTTGAGTATAGACTGAAACAAAAAAAAAAAAAAAAAAAAAAAAAAAAAAAAAAAAAAAGATGGAAGCTTGTGAGAGATACGACAAAGAACTAGCTGAGAGGGAATAAAAAATAAAGTAGAAATCTTATCGCTGGGCCCAATGGTTACTACACTCCTCAGGGACAGCCTGGTTTTTTTCTCCCTAATTTCCCCCTTTTTAACTCTTCTTTTAGTTTTTACAGGACCTCCGCTCTGAAAAATGCTAAACTGCTTCATCTGAGACACCATCAACAACTGACTCCAAAAGAAGTGAAAAACATCTTGCTCCTCCAGAGGGTACATTATTCACACCTGTCTCTGGAGGATCCACACCCCTCCCCATTCCCCTGAAGGACAACACCCCTTATCAGCATATAAAGTTCCAGAAGAGGGGCCATCGCCCATAATCTTTTGTACCACTCATAGCCTAACATTTTTAAATAAAAGACAAAGGCTGAAATTGTTAAATAGACTCCTAAATTTCCTTAAGGTAATTTCCTGTCAGATAATAAGGAGATGAAAGGGACCAGCAGGTTCGAGCCCCAGAACGGGGGTTTGAAAAATCATGCTGGGACTGTATGTCTGCGTGCCTAAAATCACAATATGAGAACGGAGAAATTACAGTGTGGTCATTCCTCCCTAGAGAGTGATTGCTCACTTTCCCTCTCTGTCTCATTTTCTCTCTTTGGTGAGTGCACATACCCTATAACAAAAAACAAAAAGAAAAAAAGGAAGAAAGAAAATGAGATGGTTGCAAAAATCTTTGGCCAGACCCTTCTCTTACTGGCAAAAAAAAAAAGCCCCCACACAAAGTTTTCCTTTGTTGAACCTAACAATCCAATATAAATATGGAATAAATTTAGTTTAAAACTTATAAATGGTGTTATAAATTGAATGAATCATTCAGCTAATTAGATTCTTCATTCAAGTTCTAATCCACTAGATTCTGCATTCAAGCAATTAACAAAAAAGATTATATAACTAGCTCATGATCTATGTGAAATTCTCTTGGTTCTTTGAATGTAAAAGTGAATTTTGTTCTCTACAAATTGTGGTATAACCTTTTCCCTCAAAGATTTATAAAGGCTTCTCATTGTCTTATGTCATTTAGTAAGGCCAGGTGATTTTCATTTCACTGCAGATAATCTGCTATTTTGTATTGTTTTCTTTGACATTTTCAGTTTTACTCAATGGGAAAGAAATATTATTTTATCATTATTTATACTTTCTTTGTTGTTTTTAAGTTATCATTATTGTTGAGTTTTCTATGTGTGTTTTTTTCCCCATTAGTAGGTGCTAGTTCGATTTCTTTATTTGACTCTCAGCTCTGGGAAATTTTTCTCACTTCTTGTCCCCATTACAATTATTATCTCAGCTGATATTTCAGTCTCATCTCTATTTTCTTTTCATTTTTAAAATATTGATTGCAGAATTTTTTTTATCAAATAGCTGACTTCATTTTCCTTTAGTGTTAATATTGCTCTTATTAGCATAAAAAAGATGTTCTAAGTTAAATAATTTATTTTAAAATTTACTTTCATTTTTGCTTATTTCACACATTTACTTTGTATACTATTTTATTTCCATAATAACCTACTATATGTCCCAGTTTGTCAGATGCATCTTTTTCTATTATTTATATACACCAAGGAATATTTCAATATTTTTTCTTTTGGTTTCTGTTAGAAATTGTTTATAAAATTTGTTCATTCTTTAAATCAGACCCATATTGTCAAACATTTGGTCTTTTGTAGTTTTTACTTTTATTTTTCATTTTTTAAAATTGATCAGAGGGTGTCTACACTTGCCAGAGACAAAGAGAGACAGAGAGAGAGAAGGAGGAAGTATCTCCCATTGGGAATGGATTTTGCTGCAATCCCTTCTCCTCCAATTCCCCCTCCTTTTGCGATTTTCAGTATACATTCATACACACCCAGTATGTCTTTCAAGTCACCATATCCCAGACCTCACAGTTCAGTCAGCCATGAGGGATCCAGCTCCCTAACCACCAAGCCATGGGCTGGATCGATCTGTTGCAATTTTTTAAACTATGTTTTCTTAAGTGAGTAAATGTTACAACACAAAAGATGTCCCAGATTAATGACATAACTTTATATTAAAGTAACTTCTGGTGATATTTAATAACACTTTTTGTGCAAAGGATAAAATGTTAAAGGCTGGCCAAAACTCAGAAAAGAGTTTAACAATTTGTGAACCATAGAAAAGATTTATACTCCATATTGTAAATTACATAATGAAGTGAAGAATAGGGTGAAAGTTGTTTAAAATCTATTGATTATTTTTACAAATAAATAAAATATTTTAATTCTCAATGTTTCAAATGTTTAATTTTAGTGTATTCAACATTAGTTTTTCTATTTTGCATTTCAATGTTCAATTTATAACTAATAGTGAAGCCATTTTTTATTTTTAGACCAATGTTTATTCTCACAAATAATTTTAATTTTTGTGCAGTTTCAGCTTTCATTATTGTTTTTACTATCCCATGTTATCCCACAAAGTTAAAGTTTTCTGAATTACTCTATGAATCATATTCACACAAAACCTATATATTGTACAATCATAAATCTCTATTTAGATATCTATAGCTATTATATATATATAAATGTGTGTGTGTGTGTATATATATATATATACATATATTCATTCTGTACCTAAATTCTTGGAGACAGTAAAACAAATAAATAATGAGGTAAGAACATTACTTATTCTAAGGTAGGAAAAATAATATGTCAGTGAATTAATGCTTGTCTATAATTTCTGTATCTTTAAAGCATATAAGTAAATAAAAATATGACACTATTAACATTTTAATTTGTATGTGTAGGAGGAGAAGAGTGTTGTTCTTTAAATGGCACAATTATTGTAGTCTACTTCTTAAGGCTTAAAAAACTGAAATTCAAGAGTGATAGCCAACTTAGTGACCTGTATTTATGTATGACCTGTATTTGTGTTTTACCGAGCTAGGTCTTAAAAACCAATCACACTTTTACTCCTTAAACTGGTCAGAAGTAGAAATACAACTAAAGCATCTGCCTTTCCTGAGGGCAAAAGGAGAGGATGACAATGGGAAAAGATTAGTCTTTCTTTTTTTTTTTTTCATTTTTATTCTTTTTTCTGAACTGCTTAAAAGACATGCCAACTAGCTAAACCAAGACTTAATATCTTCTTCTTATCCATTGATGAACACAGAGGTAAACTGGTTGCGTTCAATGAGTATACCCCAGAAAAAAGGAAAGTGCACTTAAAGTGCATCCCTACTCACTTTCTCATCACTGCGAATCTCGCCTTTTACAATTTCATCATTAGATCCTTATCTCCCCACATTTTGACATCAAGCGAGAGGTGGTTTTTAACTAGCAGAGAGGTGGCAGTTGTGAAAGAAATGTTTATTTTGTTGATTTATCAGCACCGTGCTAAAAGAGATATGAAATAAATATGCACAATATTTAGCATGATAGCTCAAAATGAGATGCAATTATTTGTAATCACACTCATGAGCTGGGAAGTTTTCCTCAGAGCCTTGTCTGAGAGGAGAAAATAGTATTCTTGTCTCTGACACCAATAATTCAATATAATGCTTTTCCTTCAGGAGCAATCGCAAACTAGAAATTGGCCTACAAAACAGCAACAAAGACTATTCTTTCTTTTATTATTCTATTCCTTGTCTGGGTAGATAAAAGTAGAAAGATAATTAAGTCTGTGATGAGTTGCAGACATGTCATTTCAGCTATTAAAAAAATATACTAAGGTTACATGCGGAGACATGGTGGCAGATTGGGAGGGGCATCACTGTAACTTCTCAGACTCTACTTGTCTTCACTGATAATTATTCATTCTTTTTTTTTTTTTTGAGAGAGATTTTTGCTCTAGGGTGCATGTGTTTGCCAGAAATATGGAGAGACAAAAGGCAAGAAATTACCCCTTAGGGACATGGCCACACTGCAATTCCTTCTCCTTCATTCTCCTCTCTGGGTTTTGGGCATGCCCACACACACGCCCAACATAAATTTCAAGGTGCCAGGTCCAGGACTTGAACCGTGGTCCACATAGTGGATTCCAGCTCCTTAACCACTATGCAACCTACTGGCCCCACTAATCATCCTTTTATACTGCCATCTAGACAATTAAATGACAGATGATAGATAGATGATAGATAATAGACAGAGAGATGTTTTATAGATGCATTTTAATTTTTATTACTTCCATGAGTGAGAGAAAGAGACAGTGAGATAGAGAGTGGGGAGCAGCACCCCTATAGCATCCTCATGATGTCATCAGCCAACCTCAAATCACGGGCATACAAGTACCTGGTATGTTCAGGGAAGTCTAGACATGGGCCCAGGGCCTTTTCATTAGGTTAATCTCTCATTGCATTGCCACTGCACTGTGGACCAACCCCTAGAATATATTTAGAGCCAAAATGTTTTAAAAACTTATGTTACTTCTATTGTAATTATTTTCTTTCTGTAGTTAAGTTAGAGAGACATTTTTCTTACAAGTTGACAGTATCTTCAATGGATATAAAATTCTGTTGATTCACTATCAAAAAATGCATAATATGGGACCAGCAGTTAGCGTAATGGGAGAAGGGATTGCAGCGTGGCCATCCCCCCTGGGCGGTGATTTCTTGCTTTCTGTCTCTCTGTCTCTCTCTGTCTTTCTGGCTAACGCACGCACCCTATAGCAAAAACCTCTAAAAAGAAAATGCATAATATGGGACCAGCAGTTAGCGTAATGGGAGAAGGGATTGCAGCGTGGCCATCCCCCCTGGGCGGTGATTTCTTGCTTTCTGTCTCTCTGTCTCTCTCTGTCTTTCTGGCTAACGCACGCACCCTATAGCAAAAACCTCTAAAAAGAAAATGCATAATATGACATTTTGCAATTTATTTTACCAATAATTACAGAAGTCATAAGCATTCAGTGGATATTTTAATATTATAAAATGTCACATATGCTTAAAGCTTCATAAATAATAATTGTAGAAATAACATATTTAGGGCCAGCTCCACGGCCTGGTGTTTGAGGTAGCTGGATCCCACATGACCAACTTCAGGGTTTGAATTCAGGCCTAGCAGCTTATAAAACACAGGTGGAGTGGGCGCATGTGTGCTTCAAATCCCAACAAAATGGAGGAGAAGGGATTGTAGTGTGACCATGCCCCTTTGGGTGTGCTTTCTCCTTCTGCCTCTCTACCTATTTTTCTCTCTGTCTCTAGTGAGCACACATTTCTCTGGCCAAAAAGATAGAAAAAATATGTTTACGTTATAAATAGCAGGAATTTGGTTAAAAGTTAAAAAATGTAAACGCACTAAATGACCCACCTGAGATAAAAAAAATTATATTAGTTTATTATATTGCTTGTATCACAAAATCTGCACACAAATGCATGTGCTAGTGAATAAAATTTATGGTCCTACCTTCACCATGTTAGTTAACATATGTGTCTAAAGTTTATAGTGCTCTGAAGTTTGGAGAAAGTAATGCATTAGATCTTGCTTAGTCTTAGTAATATTTTCCTGAATATAAACAAAAAGGAAATAATCCTCATCATTCTCTTATTTTTCATGAATATTTTTTCAAAGAATATACTTTTAGTATAAAACAACTCACCAATTGCTCTCTCTCCTCATTTGTTTCTTCCTTCCATAAATATACATTGAGTTGTTCCCATTTGTCAGGGACTATATCCCGTAATTACATGTCTGTCATAACATCAAGACAGCGTATATGACCATTTTATGCATGGATATATGCATGAAAACATATTGACATTAGATTATTTGCATATTCTATGTTATAGTCTGTATTTTAACGTAATATAATGTGGATACGTCCTACACTACTAATGATTTTGTACTAGAATTAAAACTACTATATAGAGGGCCCAGAGGGTGGTATGGTGGTTACATGGCTGACCACAATTTGAGGTCTGGACCTGGTGACTTGCTTTCTCACTTTCCCTCTCTCTCTTTCTCTATCCCTCTGTCAAATTAAAAATAAATAAATAAACAAACAAATAAATAAATAAAGTTAAATAAAATAATTATTTAAAAAACACTACTGTCTAGAAGTAGTTTATCGATGAAGTCACTTTTGTCATCTTCTTTACCAAATACTCTTTCCTTCTTTCTCTCTCTTTCTAATTCAGATTATTTTGAAATATTTTAAAGCATTAGCAAATATAGTAAATTAATCTGTGAAGATATTACCTTGAACATTTCTGATTATTTCCCACAACTAATGTCTTAGAAGTTTACTGCATTGTAAAGCATATACATTTTTTTTTCCAATTTATTTGCATTCATTCACTGTACATCATTACAGCATACATAATGAGATTTTCCATCCAGAGTACACTGTATATTGTCTCAATCAAGCACATCAACAAACATGTTATTATTAGCAAATGATCTTCCATTTCTTGTTTTCTGTATGTTTTGCTTTTTCTCCCCCATCCTTAGTTCCCTCTCTTACCCTCTGCCACCTCCTGTTCTCCTCCCACACTGTCTCTGTTATCTATTTCTACACCATTTTCCCCCCCACATTTTATTGAATCACCAAAGACCCTCATCAATCCAAATACCCTCCTAGCAAACACATGTGACACACACATTTCCATGAGCACAAGTCTAACTTTACGCATCCTATAAATTAGCACCTAACTGGGGCTACATATCCTACTGCAGTCATTGAATAGATACATTTTGTTTTCCTGAAACTTTTTTTTGTAACTCAATTTACATTCCTTCCCTAGGCATCATCACAGCACACAAAATGCGATCTCCCATCCAGTACACACTGCATAGTGACTCAATCATGCACATTACAAAAAAAATAAATTTCCAATTCTAGTTGCTAGAATTATTTCCATCCCTCTTTCTGACCCTCTGTCCCTTCCCACCCTCCTCTCACACCACCTCTAGTGTCCAAAATTGTCCTCCATTCCCTTCCCACCCACATTGCATTGATCACACAATTTCCTACATAACCTGACTACTTTCAAAGGTGAGTTCCCTCGTTACTACTAAGAAAACCAGTTTTAACTTAAATCAAAGAACCGCCAAGGAACTTTGCTTAAAGCCCGGAAACAGGTTAGGATTCTGTTCAAATGGTAGGTGCATGAACCTATCAGTCTCATATACTTTTATCTTCTGTTCTGGTTCAATTTTCCTGATTAAATTCTGGGATATAGTATTCAACTCCAGACTTGTCCCTATGATTAAGTTAGCTACTTTCTCAGTTTTTGGACTCTTATTTCCATGTATCTGCGTTTAGTTTTCCTGATACAGCACATCCTTGAGAACTTCTTGGAGGTCTGGTCTGGTGCTGGTAAATTCTTTCAGGTTTTGTTTATCTGAGAATGTTCTTGTCTTTTCTTCCCACCTGAAAGATAATCTTGCCGGATACAGTATTCTTGGCTGAAACTGCTTCTCTCTTAACACTTGGAATATATTTTCCCATTCTCTCCTCGCTTTTATTGTTTCTGATGAGAGATCTGCTGTTAGCCTGATGGGATGTCCTTTGTAGGTAACTTGATGTTTTTCTCTTGCTAATCTTAGTATCTTGTCTTTGTCTGCAGTTTTGGTCAACCTGGCTATAATGTGTCTTGGAGAAGATCTTCTAGGGTTGATTCTATTTGGGGTCCGTTGTATTTCCTGGGACTGGATCTTTGAATGCCTCTCTAGGTTTGGAAAGTTTTCTTGCAGGATTTCCTGGAATAGATTATCAATGCCCTTATGGGTTTCCTCACCTTCTGGAATGCCAATTATCCGGATATTTGGACGTTTGATGGTATCCAGTACTTCTCGCATATTATTCTCAAATTTTTGTGCCATTTTCTCAGCCTTCATGGTGGATTTTTCTAGGCCAGCCATTTTCTCCTCTACATCTGAGATTCTATTTTCTGAATGATCTAGTCTGCTTTTAATGCTTTCCAATTTCTTTCTCCTTTCTCTTTAGCAGTTCATTATCTCTCTTCTCTTCCATCTCTGTTAGCTTAGACATTATGAATGATCTGAATTCCTTATCAGACATTTCCATGATTTTTACCGAACTGCTTGTGGATGAAGAGTTACTCTTTTCCCTAGGAGGAGAGGTATTTTCTTGTTTTCCCATGTTTCTCGTGATCCGGCGGTGATTTCTTGTCATCTGATGAATGTTGTGTTTCTTTCAAATTCTTGAGGTTCAGCCTTAATGTTCAGGAGCAAGCAGACAGAGGTGATCCAGAATCTCTTTGCTGTTCTATTGTGCTTGCTGGTGTAGCAGATTTAGTAGATAGTGGTGAATATTTCAATCCTATTAGTATTTGAATGTTTAGCTACAGG
Source organism: Tupaia belangeri chinensis (assembly GCF_000334495.1). NCBI lineage: Eukaryota > Metazoa > Chordata > Mammalia > Scandentia > Tupaiidae > Tupaia > Tupaia belangeri. Next base: position 3,687,081 of record NW_006159990.1, on the reverse strand, counting down.
GTTCTTAGATCTGTCGCTAGCTCGTTTGTTGGAGGCTGAATTATTAGTAGAACATCTTCATTCCTTTAAAAATCTAGTTCACAGTAGCCATGTGGAACCTTGTTCTCTAAGGCATATACATTTTAAGAGTTGATATTTGTGACCTTTACTTCTTGCCAAGACAGAGTAATTCCTATCTGACTATAAGAATAGAACAAGTATATCCCCAGCAACTGATTTCTGGGAAAGGAACTATTTCTGAACATTGAATAACAGGACATGTTTGAATTGTTTGAATTCTGGAGAGACAGACTGGAGGAGGTAAGAACCACAGGATCCTTCTTGCAGGTACTTTCCAGATCACCGTACCAGAGATGGGTCCAAATGAACGGCAGTTGCTTCTCAGCTAAAGAGAGATGAGAGTTTGGCTACTTGTTTGGCTACCTGTAAGGGCTGGAATTTTCAGGGAAGGATATTGATAAGGAGAAAATTCATGGTAGGTGGGAAACAATTCCATTCAGAAGTTACTATATGGACTCTTTCTAAATCCTTGGCCAAACATAGCCTCAAATCTATACTGGGATTTACAGGGGAAGAAACACTAAACAGATTGCAGAAATCATACAGAGGTATGAGTGAAGAGCACTAGGTAAGCATGGCAGATATTTGGATGAAACTCCAGAAACTGGCTGCACAGGCAACATTTTAAGGAATATCTTAAGAAAAAGAGAGAGAGAGAGAGAAAGAGAAAAGGGCCAGGCCAAGGCCTGGTGATTCGGCAACTGGCTCCGACATGAGCAATCCCCATAGTTCAACTCCTAAACCTGGCAGCGTGAGAAACACACTGGGCAATGTATGTGAGTGCCCAAAATCCCAAAAGGAGGAGACGTGGAGGAGGAGAGATTGCAATGTGACTATTCCTCATGCAGGTTAATGTTTCATTTTCTACTTTCTCTCTCTGTCTCTCTTTTTCTCTAGCAAGCACACTTGCTCTCTAGTACAATTTTTCAAAAAGACAAAAAAGAAGTAATATGGTTTAGGTGCCATGATAATAAACTTAAAAAAAATCAAAATCAATTCACCAAAAAAAGTGAAAAAGAAACAAAAGCAAGAAATAAAACCTGACATCAAGAGGACTTTCCATTAATAGAACTACCTACCAGAACAAAGTGCAACACAATGGCTTATCCACAATTTTCAGCATAATGAAAAATGTACTCGAAGTATAAAGAAGTTGAAAACGATGTCAGCAAATTTGGAGAACTACACTACTCTAAACACTCATTCCTTCATGGAAACTTTTAGAATTCAAGGAAAAATGTTGGAACCAACTTTCTCGCAATTCTGAAAAGCTATGAAAGGTTTTCAACTCCATACAAATGATGAATCAAGGAAAAGACAGTTTTGTAATCTTTTATTTTCCTTTGCCCCATTCCATCCCCAGCACTGCAGTTACTCTGAAGAGGATAGAGCAAGTTCCCAGGGTAGGGACTTGGTTTGGAGAGAGCAGAGCAGACAATTTTTAAAGACTTGTGATTTTTGTCTTCTAAAAGTATTGGAGGCTATGCTGATGCAAAGTGCTCATCTGTGTTTTGCCTAATTGGGAAACTATTCCAGGTGAGAAAGCTGTAGGTATTTCTTGGAAACATTTAATGTAGATGATAACCCACTGCAGCCACACACACACACACACACAGACACACATACACTAAGAGCCTGTGAGAAAAAGCAGAGGAGAAAGTTTCTTCAGGAAATGAGTACATTAAAAATTGACAGT
>NW_006159990.1:3672669-3685127 GCF_000334495.1 Tupaia belangeri chinensis | reverse complement strand
GGCTGGCGGGCGGGCGCAGCCCCCCTATAGCGAAAACCCCCCCAAAAAAAAAAAATTGACAGTGAAAAAAAAAAAAAAAAATGGCAGTGTGTATAGGAGAATACAGAAAGCCACATGTATGTCCAGAGCAAGACTCTTGCTCAGAAAAGATGGAGACAACTCTCAAATTTCAGGTCTGCTGATCCTAGGCTCATTACAAACAGGAAGTGAGAGTGAAGACAATTACAAAGGTCCTGGCCACCATTATAACATTGTCTTTCATTGACTCAGCCTTTGCATGGTAGTAGAAAATATTTCATAGCTTCTCAAAATTGTGACAACATTGGTTCTGACAGTTTGGCTGATTTTTTAAAAATGGGAGAGCTTCCCAAGTTTTGTACACAGAGCCAATGTGCAAAAAAATGGGAAATTTATTTCTTCTCTTTTTTTTTCTTTTTCCTCCTTCTCTCTCTTGCACTCTCTCCTCCCACCTTAATAGTTGGCAATTTAGTAGTATAAGTAAAATATCTCATTTTCAAAAGTAATTTTTCTAATACAGTGGAGTATCTTTTGTGAATTTTCACTTTTTTTCCTCCTGAACTACTATTTTTTTTGGATTTTGCATATAAAAAAACAAAGGCTCAGGGCCAACCAGTGGTATGGTGATTAAGGTGACTAGATCCCAAATAGAGACAAGAGTTTGGACCTGATAACTTGAAAATCACATTGTAGACGTGTGTGTCCAAAATACAGGGAGGAGAATGAAGGAAAAGGGACTGTGGCATGGCCATCTTCCAGAGAGGGTGATTTCTCACTTTCCCTATCTCTCTCTTTCTCTCTCTTGTAATCACACAAATGTGCCATATAATAAAACTAAAATAAATAAATAAATTAAAAAGAAAAACAATGATTCAATGAAGATCCTTCATCATGTGGGCAAAAGCATTGATGGATTGAAATTTAAAGTGTCTCAATAAGTATTAGTTTTTAAAAATACAGTCTATGGACCAGCAGATAGCATAATGGGTATGTCACTGGACTCCTACATAGTCAAACATGGTTCAAATCCTGAATCCAATGACTCAAAACTCATACCGGGCACAAGTGTGTGCATGCTCCAAATTCTGAAAGAATAATGGAGGAGAAAGGATTGCAGCAAGACCATCTTCCTGCTTTCTGTATCTTTGTCTCTGTATCTCTGGTGAGTGCATGCACCCTATGGCAAAAATCTCTATAAAAAAAAAAATCAGTCTAAAGAATCTGCTTAATTGGGATTAAATAAAAACTAAGGACTGTGAAAAAAAAGCAGCTCCTCGGGACCAGCTGTTGGCATAATGGCTATATTGCTGGATTCCCATGTAGTCAACCATGGTTTGAGTCCCGGTCCTAGTAGAGTAAACACACACTGGGCACATGTGCGTGCATGCCGAAGATCCCAAAAAGTGAATGGAGGAGAAGGGATTGGGGCATGGCCATCTCCCCCTGGAGGGGGCTTTCTTGCTTTCTGTCTCACTGTCTCTTTCTGGTGAGCACACACAGCCTACAGAAAAAAACCTCTCCAAATAAAAAAAAAAAGAAAAAAATAGCTTTTCTCTTTTTTTCTTTTAGAGAGAGAGATTTTTGGTATAGGGTGAATGTGCTCACCAGAGATACAGAGAGAAAGAGAGAGAGAGAGAAAGAAAAAGTGAGAAATTACCACACAGGGGGATGACCATGCCATAATCCCTTCTCATTCATTCTCTTGGGATTTTGGACACACATGCATATGCACCAGTGTGAATTTTAAGTCGCCTGCTCTAGTACTTGAACTGCAGTTCACTATGTGGGAGTCTACTGCTGGTCCCCCAAAAAAGTTTTAAATCATATTATGTTAATATGGGAAGATCAGGACCAACACTCCTGTTGGTATCAAGACTGCAAGACATCCAGGTTCTTAGCTCATGCTAACAAAGAGTTAGAGATTCAGACACAGAGAAGGGAGAGCAAAGCAGAGTTTATTAAGAGAGAAGGAGGAAAAGAGCTCCCCAGTAGTGAAGGGTTCTAGAAATGGGTTGCCAGTGTGGGGTTGAAATGAGGGTTTATTTCAAGCACTCCAAGCAATGGGCTGACTCTCTGATAAGAAAGTGGGCTTTAGAAAATAGTTACATGGTAGTCTAGGTAATTTATTGGGTTGTTGGAAAAGTCATGATGCATTTTTGCATAGGAAAACGTAGACCAATACTCATAACTTTTCCTATGACCCAATGTGGTCCCAATTTTTTGTAGTGTCAGCAGACCACAGCAGTTTGTACTTCCCTTTATAAAGCAGTTAGAAAATAGAAACTATTGTCCTTCGCTATAGTTGTTTTGAGCCCTATTGCAGCCAGCTCTTTATTTCTCATAACTTAGCCATTGTGATTCCATCTTGGGTAAGGCGTACCGTGGTTCCGTTTAGTGCCTGGTCCCTGTCTAGTCTTATGTCTCCTGGCTTAATATCAGGAAAGAAAACGATAATCACTTATTTTAAAAAATAAGATCTTTTTGGCTTTCATGGGAAGTTTATGTCTAGGAGAACTTCAAGGCATCTATTCTAAGCAGATAGTAATGGAGTTACATGGTAGTCTAGGTAATTTATTGGGTTGTTGGAAAAGTCATGATGCATTTTTGCATAGGAAAACGTAGACCAATACTCATAACTTTTCCTATGACCCAATGTGGTCCCAATTTTTTGTAGTGTCAGCAGACCACAGCAGTTTGTACTTCCCTTTATAAAGCAGTTAGAAAATAGAAACTATTGTCCTTCGCTATAGTTGTTTTGAGCCCTATTGCAGCCAGCTCTTTATTTCTCATAACTTAGCCATTGTGATTCCATCTTGGGTAAGGCGTACCGTGGTTCCGTTTAGTGCCTGGTCCCTGTCTAGTCTTATGTCTCCTGGCTTAATATCAGGAAAGAAAACGATAATCACTTATTTTAAAAAATAAGATCTTTTTGGCTTTCATGGGAAGTTTATGTCTAGGAGAACTTCAAGGCATCTATTCTAAGCAGATAGTAATGGTCTTTTACTGGACAAATATACATACCGGGCCTGATCACTCTCCTCACAGTAAGCCAACTTTGGAGAAAACAATAGTATAGTTAGGAGAAGATTTTGTTATAGAAGATAACAGGGCCAGCAGATGGTATAGAGGTTACATCGCTGGATTCACACATGACTGAACGTGGTTCAAGTCCTGGGTCTGGCAGCTTGAAACTCATTCCAGGCACATGTGTGTGCATGCCCAAGATCCCAGGAGAATGGAGGAGAAGAGATTGTGGCTTGGTCATCTCCCCAGGGGGTGATATCTCACTTTCCCTCTACTTTTTCTACGGAGCGTGAGACCACACACACCAAGCTAAAAGCCTCTCAACACTAAATTAATTAAAAATAAATTTAAAAAGAAAATATCAGCCATAGGGTGGTAGAGTCCAAGACGCTTAAAGTACTGTGTTCACAACTGGAGCACAAGCAAAACTATTAAACATAAACATGGAATGCAATTACACGAAGCTCTAGGTATAAGAATCTAGCCTTTCCAGAACAGTGTCTGCGAAGTTATCTTTAATGGATAGTGCTATTTTCTTGGTGCCAGGCAGTCAAATGGAGACAAGATGCTATGGTGAGTTTTTTAAAGAACTCAAGACAAAGAATTCTTAAGACACCTCGATCTCTTCCATCATTGTTACTCGTGACTTGCAAGAGTTGAACAATTAAGGCAATCACAATGTGGGTGTTGAGGGGCTACAATCAAAATGCATAAGTAGCATCTGTTAGTCAGGAAGAAACATGAGCGAGAGTTCATGTTCCCTTACTAAGGGTGTGAAATAAATTACCCATAAGTCTAGGCATACTTCCTTTCTGTTACCTGGTAAATATTACATTTGAGACTAAACAAAGATAATCTATTGTTTTACATCTCAGAGGCCAGTAACTGTCTCAATTTATAACTGAGAATTCTGTGAATGAGAGGCAAGGAGGAATATTCTTATGGGAAAAGTGTTGAGCCTTGTGAGGAAAAAGGCATTATTATAAACAGTTAACAGCCTAAAGAAAGGATGAGAATGATTAGAATGCTCTGTAAGTACATCCATATTGCTACCATATTAACATATTCTAAAGAAGCCTTCATCCTTTTAAGTAGGAATGTAACATTATATAGAACATTCAGTAAGAATGAAATGCAAGACAAAGCACCAACTTAATAAGAAATTAGGTCAAACTAAGAAAATGGATGATTAAAATTTTCTTTTAATCGTCTCTAGATGTGATTAAACTATGCTGAATCTAAATTGTTGCATATAATTTGACAGCCTCCTGAGTTAAATTCAAATGTATGAGATCCAACTGGAAGCAACAGGAAAAAGGATGCATGTGGTTTAGTATATTAAATTTCCATAGCAGGTGTATGCAACGAGGACAATGGCAAAATCAGATATGATTGGCCTACTAAGCGAAAGATTCTGTTGCTGTAATCACTTCCTGCAATGATAGGAAATGTGACTCTCTCTCCTCACAGCAAAAGAAACAGATTTCTCTGTCCACTGGATCAGTTATTTAAATTCACTATCATTATATTTATGAGTTACAGATAATGTACTAATTCTATGTTATTTTGATGCTTTCTCTCTGTCATCTTAATAGTGGATTTCTTATTAAATAAATATATAAATTACCATAATAGGACATTGGTAAGTAAACTATAGGTAGAGCTGATCTATCTTTTAATTAGCAGTCCTCTCCTTGGGTCATTTACAAACACAGACACACAAATGACTTCTACTTTCCCTATACAGCCACTTCTCACTTAAAAACCTACCTGTTTAAGGATTACTAGACCAGTTCTCCATTACAGGGAATCCCCTTAGTCTTTGTCTTCTTCCTGCTTTCAGTTAGTATTCACTACACAAAGCTTTTATAAGTATGCAAGACTACACATTTTGTCTGTAAATTTGTACTTTATTGTGCACTCACAGTTTTCAGAATAAATAAAGATTACACCAGATTTATATTATTGTGTGGTGATGTGTCTTGTCACTTTCTGGAGCTTACTTAATGTATGTTTTCTTGTGAATAAAATTAGATTATTTTGTGTGGTGCCCGAGGAAATCTATTTAAAAATGCATACTCTAGGGCACCACCACACCACAAAACATCAGTTTCTAAACTCCTCACTTACCAACAATTAAGTCGTAGGAATTTAACTTGGTCATAAAGCCAGAAGTGCTTATACTATCCCTTTGTCCTCTGCTTACATTTTTTTCTTTCAATCAAATGTGATCCTGCAGCTATTGAAACAGGATTGTAGAAAAATCTGTGAATTTAAAAAAAAAGGGAGAGAATGAATTCTAAAGTTAGGTAGAATTATTAATACAATGAATGCAAATTCCAGGGCAGGATTCTTAAGCTATTCTAGCCTGTCTAAAGGTGGTCTTTTTCCCTTTGGTATGATTTTCTCTCATTGCCTGGAAAAATGGCTTCTAGCTTGTAGCATTCACTATATATATCTATTCTTTGCATTACTTATATTTTATAAGTAGATAAGTTTTTAATTAAAAAGTAATTTTTAATAAGCAAATCAATCCTCTAAGAACCCTAGGAGTTAAGGACCCATAATTACATGTTTGCACACATTAGTTTGTTGAAATTGCTAAATTCCTAATACCTAAATAGCTCAGGTAAAATTACAGCTGACTGAAAATTTAAATATAAAGCAATTAATCAAATTTGTAAAAGTTAGAATAGAAATAAACTTCATTAAATTTCTGAATGTGTGAGTAGTTTATACATTTAATTTTAGAAATAATAATAAAAATGTATTGCGTGTAGTACATGTAAAATAATTTGTCAGCTTGTCTGCATAATTAAATGCAAACAACAAACCAGAAAATAGCAAAACAAATATGAGAAGCTTTGATAGTCTTACATTTACAGCTATCATTCAAACTTATAAGAAAGTTAAAAACTTGATGGATAACAAGACAAAGAATGATAATTGACTTGCAAGGTAAGCAAAAGTGCTCATTAACTATATAGAAACCTTTACAGTTTTGGAAATGATTGCTGAAACACTGCAATATTATACGATATCAATTTTATCAATCAGTTAGTATTTGTAGAAATGAGAATACCCAAATCTGGCAGGATTTACGCATTACATTTTAACAGAAGAATTAAGGATAGGAACAGTTGTAAGTTTTGTAAGATCAGTTCGATTATATGCTTTAAGATATTTTCACTCCTGTGGTTTTTTTTTTACCCAATAATTCCACTTCTTACAGTGAGTATTATAACATAACCAAAACATAAAGAATATCTCTATTGGCATAAACAGAAAAATACTGTATGTTATTGAATGTTTACCAATAAGAAAATATTGAATTACAATATATTTTAAATGAATTTAAAGTAGTAATTAAAATTATAGTCATTAAGCATTGCCACAAAGAAGATAATTTATGTTGTGTTGTTTAATAATAGTAAGGTACTAGAATGTATGAAATCAATGTATAGAAAAAAGTCATGTAATGAAAACCTGAAATATTAGCTACAGTAATCTCCTTGTAGTAGAATATACATGCTTTTAAAAAATTCTTTTCAGTATTTTCCAAATTTTCATTATGAGGATATCTTAGTTTTCTATAATGTATCAACACCATTTAACAGAGTGTAATATAAAAGAGAAAGATCGTTAAAGTGTGATTAAAACAACAATTTTGGTGTCCTAATTATTCCATATAGTCTATGAATGAATGATGTATTTACTATAGGTCTAGCACTCTTCTATATCCTGAAGTTGATATTGTAAACAAGATGCACAGTAAGTCCTGCTTTATAAACTATATAGTCTACTGTGGTACAAAAATGAGCAACATAGTTTTTGTTACAATGAAAAAGAATGGACTATAAAGCAAATGAAGGGACCAGCAGATGGTGTAGTGGTTATGTTGCCAGACTCTCACATGGTCAACTGCAGTTAAGAGTCCTGGATCTGGCAGCTTGAAAATCTCATGAGGCACATGTGTGTGTGTGCCAAAGATCCCAGGAAGAGAATGAGGAGAAGGGATTGTGTCGTGGCCATCCCAAAAGGGCGTAATTTCTCACTTTCCTTCCCAATGTCTGTCCCTCCAGCAAGCACACATGTCCTAAGGTCAAAACCTCTTTTTTTTTTTTTTTTTTTTTTAATTATTAAAAGTAATTATTGCGAGGACCAGCAGTTGGCGTAATGGCTATGTCGCTGGATTCCCATGTAGTCGACTGTGATTCAAGTCCTGGACCAGTGGCTTAAACTCACGCAGGGCACATATGTGTGTGTGTGTGCGTGTGTGTGTGTGTCCAAGATACTGAGAGGAGAATGGAAGAGAAGGAATTGTGGCATGGCCATCCCCCCTGGGGTTGATTTTTCACTTTCTGTATCTCTGTCTCTATCTCTCTTTCTGGTGAGCATATGCACCCCATAGCGAAAACTTATCAAAAAAAAAAAATTCATTACGACTAATTTGAAAAAGAAAAATCAAAAAATGAGAAAATGAATATATTGATTTTTAACTTTTTCATTTTTCCAAAGAGAGAAGTGTAGAGTCTCACTGTTAATTCTGGGTTTTGTGTGTTTTTTTTTTTCAGGTTTTGCCATAAGGTATGTCTGCTCATCAGGGAGAAACCCAAGAGGGGAAGTGAGAAATAACCCCACAGGTGAATGATAATAGGGCAATCTCTCTCCTCCAGTCTCCTCTCAGGATTTTGGAGCATGTACGCACCAGAGTGATTTTCAAGTCACTGGGTCTGGGACTCAAACTGTGTTGACCATGTGAGAATCTAGAGCCTTAAACACCATGCCACTTGCTGACACCCTCAGTATTACTTTTAATATCTTGACAGATTAAGTGGTTATTTTTGCTGTTTTTATATTAGCAAGGATGAAAATGTTTCTATGGAATGAGAGAATTGGGTAATGCAAAAAAAAAAAAATTCAAAGATTATAGTAAATAAGATCCAAAGCACAAATCAAAGGACTAAACCCTTGCAAATCAACAACAAATTTTTTTTCATTGGAATAGGTAGAATGACACAACATTCAACTAAATAAAATTTTGTACAGAATTTACAAATGTAATCAATTATATTTTTTTCAATGAAATATGATTCAATAACATGAGCTGAGCATGTTGGGATAGGTGTTTGGGTAAAAGAACAAATTCATCTCTGAAGTTTAAAGAGAATGAAAAGGTTGTGAAATAGTTTCAAGTAGAAAGTGAATTTAACAGAAAAACAGCAATATTGGTAGTTACTTGATTTAAGATTCCTTTTTGGGGGAGAGATTTTTACTATAGGGTGCATGCACTCGCCAGGCAGACAGAGAGAGACAGAGAGATAGAAAGCGAGAAATTACCCCCCCAGGGGGGATGGCCACGCAACAATCCCTTTTCCTCCATTCTCCTCTTGGGATCTTGGGCATGCACGCACATGTGCCCAGTGTGAGTTTAAGCCACCGGGTCTGGGACTCGAACCGCGGTCGACTACGTGGGAGTCCAGCGACATAGACATTACACTAACTGCTGGTCCCTTGATTAAGATTCTTAAAATCATTTCTGCTTGTTACGGTTTTAAAGTAAAACCTTTCTGCTTGAATGTAAAATGTTCCTCAAGCAAAATTTAACTATTCTTGTTCAGATACGAATTATTTATGAAATAACTAGAATTTAACTAAGCAGTGGGAATGTTTTCATCCAACATTTGTATTAGCAGCAACCTTCATAAAAAAGAGGGTCACTAAGCAAATGCTTACTTAACAATATTTTCTTGCCTAAAGAAAAACACAAGGACTAAGAAAATAGAGCATCTGATATACTAGCTCCTTTGAACTCCTTTCTCCAAAAGTTGTGTCTTTTTAATAGTTTTAAAGGCAATGTTGAGGGGCCAGCAGATGACATAACAGTTACATCACTGGACTCCCAAGTAGCTGACAGTGGTTCAAGTCTTGGACCTGGTGGCTTGAAACTCATGCTGAGCGCATGTGTATGTGTGCCCAAAATCCCGAGAGGAGAATGGAGAAGGGATTACAGCACGGTCATTCCCTGCCCCCCCCACACCAGGGGAGAGATTTCTTGCTTTCTGTCTCTATGTCTCTCTCTCTCTCTCTGCCAAGTACACATGCCCTATAGAAAAACAAAAACAAAAACAAAAACAAAACTTCTTTGTAAGAAATAAGAGGATAATGTTGGTTGTTAAGGATATGCTGAAGAAACATCTGCAGAACAGTGGTAGAACAGGACCATGATATAAGCTCTGGATACCATTCAAAAGTAATGCCTTTCTAAGTGTCTACTGTCTACTCTTCCCCACTTCTCCCTTTATGGGGTCTCTCACCAAGTTTTGCATTCTAGAATTTTATTCATTTATACTAGGCAGAATTTAGAGTATAAAGATTAACAAAATATTACTTCTTTTCTCACAGAAGAAAGAGAGGAACATAAATTCATACTTGCATTGCAGGATAATGGTCTTGCATGTTAGAATACGCTACAGAAATAGTAGAAGTAGTAACTGAATATGTCTCGTAGCAGTAGAAAATATTGTTTGTTTGTTTTTTTCCAGATTTTTCTATAGAATGCATGTGCTTACTGGAGAGAGACAGAGAGAGGGAAAGTGGCACATCACCCTCCATGGGTATGGCCACACTGCAATCTCTTCTCAGGATTTTTAGATACACCCCCCTCCCCCCATACGTCATGTTTTTCAAGCTTCTAGGTCTGGGATTCAAACTACAAAGTCAGCTATGTGAGATCCAGTACCTTAACCACCATGCCACATACTGGCCCAGAAAACATTTATTTTAATGCTTCTAAATTTTTTGGACTTAAGACTACCTAGATGGCACCTTCTTAATTAAAAAGAATGCAGTGGGAAGAAAATACCATATGGAATGTATTATTGTATCTTAATTGTCAGAATAGATTGGATAAGAAGTAAGATGACTTTATTAGAACGAAATAAAGTGATTATTTATAATAAATAAAGTGAAGGAAATTGAGTCATGGAATTAAATGAACAAAATTTTTTTATTCTGTTTTATGTGATAAATAGTCAAGGCTTTGTATTTATGATTTGAGATAATGGACATTTAGCAGAGGCACCTATCTCTTGGTTAATCTTGATGACATCCTAGTGAAGTTTTGGAATGCTTCCTCACCAATATCCCCTTTCTTTATCTGTGTCAGTCTTTCTCATGGTGCCATATCCCTCTGTAGCAGAAGGGGAGGATCACAATAAGTAATAGGATGTTTATAGTCAAAGTCTAATCAATTTAAGAAAAGTAAACTTACAATCCTATCTACTGCTCCGCAATCTCAGAGTCAAAACTCCTGACATAGAAAGACAAGGAAAAGGCATTTTTAGACATGTAGTCATTAGAATTGTGTTAGCATGTGATGTATACAGATTTTTTTCCTTTTTTTCTTAGATTTTTGCCATAGTGCATGTGCACTCACCAGAGAGAGACATAAAGATAATGAGAGAAAAGTGAGAAATCACCCCTTGGGGTGATGGACATGCCTCAATTTCTTCTCCTCCAGTCTCCTTTTAGGATTTTCAGCATTTGCTACTTGCTGGCCCTCAGATTTGCCTATTTTCTTTGGGAAGTGTATTATCTTCAATTTTAATACCGTGCAATGCAATATTGCAGATTTTGGCTGATCCTGAGGTAGGATTTAGTAATGTTTCCACTATCTATGCACCAGTCAAATGTTTTCCTTTGAGTTTCAAATCATTTATTTATTTATTCATTTAATTTGTTAGACACAATTGCTGGTGATCCAAAAAGTAATAAGTACTTAATCACCACAGAGTCTACAGAGGACGATATAGTTGAATTGTTTCTGTTCAGATTGATAAAAATAAAAAGGAGAAGAGATTCCAAGTGGAGAAAATAATGTAAATGAAAAATTAAAACCCACACACATTTTTTTAAATGGAAAAAATTGATATAAGAAATAACACATTTTTTGTGGGTATTCTTAGTGTTTACATAAACAGCCTTCATGAGAGGAAAAACAGGCCTCATAATTGGAGAATGTTATGAAGGAGTAAGAAGCTATGGAGTGAAATTAAAATAGAGAAAAATATTATTCATACTTTGAAGGCACAACTATGGAGGGACTGTAGAAGAGAGATTGGAATAGAAGACGTTTAGAGGCAGAGCTGAGGTAGGTGCTTATTGCAGTACTCGCATGACATTTTTTATTAACTTTTATTTATTTTATGAGAAAAAGAGACACAGATAAAGAGACAGAGAAAGATACAGCATCCCTAGTAGGGTCTTGATGCTGAGATCCACCTCTAGTTCAGCCAGACCAAGTCATGGACACACACGTGCCCTGTGTTGTCATGGAGGTCTCGAGACATGAACCTGCATCTCTCCTATGTGGATTTGCCCTGTGGAATGTCACAGTATACAACTGCACCACCACCTGGCGCATGAAATATGAATATTTAAAGTAAGGCACTATTGGTAAGTGAAGAAAAGAAGAAAAGTAAGGCTTTTTTTTTTTTTTTTTGGAGAGATTTTCACTGTAGGGCGCGTGCGCTCGCCAGACAGACAGAGAGAGACATAGAGACAGAAAGCGAGAAATCACCCCCCAGGGGGGATGGTCACGCCGCAATCCCTTCTCCTCCATTCTCCTCTCAGGATCTTGGGCACGCACGCACACGCACCCGGCGTGAGTTTTAAGCCACCGGGTCCGGGACACGAACCGTGGTCGACTACGTGGGAGTCCAGCGACATAGCCATTACACTAACTGCTGGTTCCCAAGTAAGGCATTTTTAAGATAAAAAACCAACAGCACTTGATAAACTGTTGTATGTAATGATGAGAGAAAGGAGATGTCCAGAATGTTCAAGCTTCACTTGAGCAACTGAATTGGGAGTGATGATGCCATTCACTGAGTTAAACAAAAAGTCACTATGTATTTTTGTTTTTAAGTAGTTTATAAAATTACTGAGATTATTATTAGGTTGTCAGAAAAGTCATGATGCATTTTTGCATAGAAAAATACATCTTGCCTTTTCCCACAACTCAATAGAAGAGGTACCAGTTTAAGTCTGTATGCCTTTATCTCTTATATTTAATTGGCTCTATAGACACTAAGAGTAGAATCCTGCACAGGGCCCAGAACAAAAGTCAACTTCAGAATATTGCCTAGGGCTAGCCCTGGGTACAAATGACCCGTGTAATTTCCATAATGGGATTCTAATGGGTTAACTCCCTAGATATTTTTTCTCTCAGAAGAATTCCAATATCTCATGTAATACCAATATACAAGTGTTAACAGGATGTATTAGGAGAACAGCCTCAGGCTGTTTTTACACATGCAGTATCAAGGGTGATCGCAATATCATTTGTCTCATAACTTGGTCAGACATGACTTCTGCGTGGAAGTTGCCTAGCTGGCTTACAGGAAGCCAGGGCT
>NW_006159990.1:3657082-3672623 GCF_000334495.1 Tupaia belangeri chinensis | reverse complement strand
AGCAACAATCTAAATATATATATATATATATATATATACACACACACACACACACACATACATATATATACACATACGTACATATATATACAAATATATGCATATATGTTAAATATATAATATGTTATTTATATATTTACATGACATATTACATATTTTACATATATATGTATATAGTTATATATTTGCCTACAAAATAAAAATTTTAGAGAGTTATTTATTTAATTTTATTATTATTTTTAACTTGCTATAGGACATGTGGACCCAACAGAGAGAGACAGAGAGAAAGAAAAAAAAAGTGAGAAAACAAGCCCCAGGTCTGGGTCTTGAACCACCATTGGTCATATAGGAGTTCAGCACACCACCTACTGGCCCCAAATTAAAAGACTTTAAAGCAGTTTACGTATTGCTATTTTGTGCAAAGGAAAGTGAAAGACCTATTATTTGTGTTTTCTGGGTAGAATTGTCTTGACAAAATTCTTGGTTTCCACTTATAGAAATGAGGAAACAAACGCTTTTTCCTTAGTATGTGAAATTTTCAAAGATAATTAAAGGTAAATTTATTGATGTATTACGGATTTTCCTTAAATCTTATATATAATTGTAGAGAATACCATAAAAATTGGTTCTACAGTTGAATGATCAAAGCATTTGTTAATCAATATTGTATATTTCACTAATTCAATTATCATTTGTTCAATTTTTATTTTTTAATTTGCAAGAGGGCATCTCTTTCCCCATCACCCAGCAAGGCATGGTAACCCTTCAATCCTTTCTACTCCATTTCTCCCTCCTTTAAGGATTTTCATGAAGTACACACACATGCCAGAGTATTTCTTTCAAGTTACGGGATATGAGACTTGACTATGTGGTTGGCCATGTGGTATTCAACAGCCTTAACCATCAGGTCATGGGCTGGCCCTTATAGTTTTAATATAATCCTACTACTTTGTTTCTATTTGTTTTGGGGCATGATTGTATAATTACTAATGAAGGTTGACTCATACATATATAAAAAGTTCTTAGATTTTAATAATAATATTGAGACCAGTGGATGGTGTAATTGTTGGAACACTGGACTCCCACATGATCTACTGATGTTTGAGTGCTGAAACCAGTGGCTTGAAACTTGTGCTAGGTGTGCATATGTGTGTATGTGTGTGAATGTGTGTGTGTGTGTGTCTGTGCACAAAATTCTAGCATGTAATTGGAGGAGAGGGGATTGTGTTGTGGCCAGTTCCCCCTTAGGAGTGGTTTTTCACTTTCTCTTTCTCTCTCTGTCTCTCCAGTGAGTACACATGCCCCATGGCAAAAAGCTCTTTCTAAAATAAACGAACAAAAAAATGAATAAATGATGTTAATAGTTTAATCTTTGAACACTGTAAAACATACAATGCAATAAAGTAATATCACCAACCAGAAGAAAAAAAATAATGCCAATTTATGGTACATTGCAAATAAATTGCATTGCATTTTTTTGTTTTAAAATATCATTTTACTTTGAAATTTTCCATCACCTATTATACATAAATATTATACATAAACATTTATTATACATAAATGTTTAAACATTTATGTATAATATTTATGTATACTTGCTCTAAATACCAATAGATAAACTTGCATCAGTCTATAATAAATATTACCTCCTACATTAAGATGAAAAATGAGAGAAACAAATCAAACAATAATATTCAATAGAAAGAAAAAATAAGTAGACATTAAGTTATAGAAATAATA
This sequence comes from Tupaia belangeri chinensis, assembly GCF_000334495.1. Lineage (NCBI taxonomy): Eukaryota > Metazoa > Chordata > Mammalia > Scandentia > Tupaiidae > Tupaia > Tupaia belangeri. The sequence goes on along the minus strand of NW_006159990.1, from coordinate 3,670,883 downwards.
AATAAATTATATCCAGGTTTAGATTTACATTTACAGTTTACTAAAAAATATTTACTAGTGGATTTTCTTAACAGAACACTACAACTTTTGGTCCAATTACTGCTCATGTAGACACATAGTACCAAATAAAAAATCTGTACTAAATTCTAACTATGAATAGCACCTACTAGAGTATACTTTTGAAGTTTCTGAAACCAAACATATTTAAGCAGTTTTTTATATTTCCTTTGATATTCAACCTTGATCAATTTTCATTTGAAGAGATAAATGTAAAATCCCCAGAGTCTCCAAAACAACATAATTAGACATTCAAGCACTAATTCAAACAAAATGAATTCCCATTTACCAAAGGAAATGATGTGAACATCTTTCCTTTTGTCTAGATACATTGATCATTTTTAATTACAAATTATGGAAAAAGTAAAGAGAATCATAGCACTTATTAATAGTATATAGATCACACATGTGTGTATGTGTTTATGCCTCAAAATGTTGTAGACAACTGGCAACAAAACTTTTGTGTGTGTGGCAAAGAGGGAGAGATATTTCAAGGCTAGAAGTACTATAGTTTTCCTGTTAGAAGTGTGGGACCTAAATTAGTTGACTTGAGAGTTGTCATTTCGAGGTCATAAGACATGGCGGTAATCCACAAGTAGTACTAATGATTCACCTGATGTAACAAGAATTCTCTGGGGCCTTTAACAATAATAAATAAGATGTCTGTAGAACAACAATAAACAACAGTGGAAAGAAGGGAGTGAGGAAAGAAAGGACAGAGAGGAGCCAGCAGATGGTGTGCTGGTTATATCACTGGACTCCTATGTGGCCAACAGTGGCTCAAGTCCCAGACCCGGCAGCTTGAAAATCATGCTGGGCACATGTGTGCACACATTTGTGCCCAAGATCTCAGGGAAAAAAAATGAGAAAGAAGAGATTGTGGCATGGCCATACTCCCCAGGAGGGTGATTTTTCACTACCTCACTCAGTCTCTGTTGCTCTCTCTCTCCAGAGAGCACAAGCAGCCTATGACAAAAACCTCTTAAAAAAAGAAAGGAAGGAGGGAAGGTAGAAGGAAGGAGAAAAGAAATAAGGGAAGTGTAAGGGAGGGGAGAGAGGGAAGAAAGAAAGGGAGGAAGGAATGAAAGAAGGGAGGGAAAAGAGTAGGCCAGCTGTGGTGGCACAGCAGTAACAACACCCTCCTCAATATTGAAGCCATATGCGAAAGTCCTGTGCTCATTCTTGAAGGTCTCGTTATGCACTCTGGGTCCAGAGCATGAATGTCTGTGATCCTGGCTGGCTGAGAGTAGTGGTAGGATTGCAGAGTGACAATCTTTTGGGGTCTCTGTCTTTCTCTCTTTCTCTTTGTCTTCCACTCTCATGAAAAAGATAGACAAATAAAATTTTTAAAAAATGTTTTAATAAAATAAAAAGAAAGCATGGACTTTCTGTAGGTGGGTAGGAAGAAGATTTTGAAAGTGAATCTATGTTGGCCAGGTAGTACAAGTAGAAGTCACAGTCTGGATCCAGCAGATGGCATAATGGTTATGTTGCTGGACTCCCACATAGTTGACTGTGGTTCACGTCCCGAAATGGGTGGCTTAAACTCATGCCCAGTGTGTGTGCATGTGTGCCCAAGATTCTGAGAGGAGAATGGCTAAGGGATTGTGGTATGGTCATCCCCTCTGGGGGAGGAGAGTGATTTCTTACTTTCTGTCTGTCTGTCTCTCTTTCCATTGAGCACATGCACCCTATAGAAAAATCTCTCTCAAAAAAACTCTCTAAAAAAAAAAAAAAAGAAAAAGAAAAAGTAGAAGTTACTCTCTAAGGCTTGAGGAGCTTGGTTAATATGATACACGTATAGGAGGGAACTTTGAAAAGTTTGTGGAAAGATGGAATTGAAATGCAAGTTTATTTTGGTTCAAAACTTTTTGAAATTCATGTTTAGCTTATTCCTAATATTTATTTACCATAAGTTTTTTCAAAGCAACATATCTATATTTATATATAGATTTTTTATAGATATCTATATATATATAGATATTTATATATATAGATATCTATATATATCCTTTCTTTAAACAACCACTGTACTTAAAAATATCATTCAGATATTCTGACTTTTAATTCAATTAATATTTCTCAAATGGATCAAATAATATTCAGATCCCACTGACTGTAACATTGAAAGTGTGATCTTCAGAATTAGTATTAAGAGAGGTGCAAGAATGAAGGAGGAAGAGAAAAGATGTGTGGGTAAAAAGACAAAAGCAGATTTGCAAGTATAGCTTTTCATCTTCCTTGAACACTATCCCATTCTAGATTCTGTTACTGAAAAGAACCTTTCTTTCAGCCATGTATTTGTCTAATAGCATGTAGACAATATTCATAAATATCTGATGTTTCTCTTCTTCACACATGAAAGTCCTTACAGTTGTTAAATTATTTGAGGTAATGAGCCATCCACATCCAAGAGTTTCTGAAATTTAGAATTACACTTCTCTTTAATTTGAAAATAAAAATCATGATAGAGTTCATGCATACATGAAAGAGAGAGAAAGAGAGAAGTGCTATCAACAGGGCCTCATCATGCTGCAATCTCTCTTCATCAGCGCTCCAGTTTGTCAGGATCCTGGCATGCACTCACACTCCTGACGTGTTTCCAAGTCAAGCCAGGAATCTCAACCCAGTTTACCGTGTGGTTTCCAGCACTATGGTTCAGTTTGTCATCAAATGCTTCACCAGGCAGGCCTGAAATTTGCTATATTATTGAAGATGGTCTTAAATGTTTAAAAAGAAAAATAAAGAAATAAACAAAAACTTCAGCAAATTAGTGATGATTTAAAGTAAAACATTTGGCATTCATGATATTTGAAATATGGAAACTAATAATCATCCTTTTTCTCTTATGAAAGAAATGAGAGTTCACTTCTGTTAACTTCCTAAGTGTTCTGCTTTTTGGTTGACCTAATTTGGTTAAGATACCCTTGAAAGACTGATTTATAAAAGGCGAAATGTTACACTTACCTCAATAGAACCACAAATCTGGAAATACTGGTAAGAAAAATAGCTGAGTCACTAGCACTATGGTGTCATTGGTCTGTCTCAGGACGACACAGCCATTAGGCAGCTGCTCATTATATGCACTGGGGGCATCTGAAATGCACTAAGAAGTGAGGAGGCTCTGTAACTATATTGCCAGTATCACATACAGATGAGGCATGCTATTAGTAAATAATAATACACACATGCATGTATACTTAAAATATTTCATTGAACAATGTCTGTTTCTGTTATACTCCTCTATTTAGACACTTCAGTAATAGTCAACTGTGTCTTATTGATTGATTACTAGGGAAAATGCAGAAACTATATAAGTATAAAGAAATCAATGTATACATAAACTGATTTAGCAGAAATCTAATACTTGCTGAATAATCATATTTTCAATTGTTTAGTTGCGATACATGTAACTCTTATCCTTTACTCTATCATTAAAGTCACTCCAAGTAATGCTATTTTAAAGCTACTATTTGCATTACTTAAGAGGGTTTGTTTGTTGTTTGTTTTTTAGAGAGGTTTTTTGCTATAGGGCGTGTGCACTCACCAGAAAGACAGAGAGAGATGGAGACAGAAACTGAGAAATCACAGCCCGCGGGGGATGGCCACGCCACAACCTCTGCTTCTTCATTCTTTTCTTGGGATCTTGGGCACGCATGCACACACGTCAGGCGTGAGTTTAAGCGTCCAGTTCTGAGACTCAAATTGTGGTTGACTACATGGGAGTCCAGCAACATAGCCATTAGGCCAACTGGTGGTCCCTCTATTTGCATTACTTAGGAAAGTTAAGGTATTAATCACATTTTTTTATTCATTTGATATTATCATTTCCTTAAAAAAACCCAAAAAACAAAAAACAAAAAATCAGTTCATACTGTTAATACTGTGTTCCCCAATTCTATTAGCAGTGGGGATGCAAATAGTATACATATGATGAAACTTCAAATAGTTTGTGAAAAAATGAAATTAAACTATGAGTAAACGTGTTTGGTAATATCTTTGACCGGGCTAGTATACATTGTATTTATTGTGGGAAAATTCACTTTGTACATTGTAAAGATGTACTGTGATTAAATGTAAAAAAAGAGTAAGAAAGTTTTAAATAATTAAAATTAAAAAGGAAAAACGTGTTAATTTTGAGACAGAAAATTTTTAATCCATGCTTCATCTTTTCATAATATATATTCTCAACAAACTCTTTGAAGATGCCTCATAAGTAGGTTGCCCTCAAGTTCTCATGGACTAGTGCAGAAATTATAAGTTATAAAATGCACCAGGAAGTAACATACATGACTTTATTAAGAAAGGAGTGACTGGGACCAGCAGATGGCATAATAGTTATATCACTGGACTCCCAAATGGCTGACAATGCTTCGAGTCATGGCCTCAGTGACTTGAAACTCATGCCAGGCATATGTGTGTATGTGCCCCAAAATCCTAAGAGGAGAATGGAGGAGAAGGGATTGCAGTACGGCCATCCTTCCTTAGGGCTGATTTTTCTTCTGTTTCTCTGGAAACTGCATGTGCCCTATAGAGCAAAAAACTCTCTAAAAAAAAAAGGAAAGGAAAGAAATCATCGACACTGTCTAGAAGTAGTGTGAGAGATGGGTGGGGCACAAAGGAGGGGAGCAGATAAGGGGGATTGCACACTTCCACTTCCTTTACCTTCCCATTCTTTGAAAGAATAATTATATCTAGGAGAACAATGACATAAATATTAAAGTAATCTTTAAGACATGTTATATTACTTTCCAGCTCTCAAATCAATGGAGTAAAATTATAATAGTATAATCCAAAAATATTGAAATTTAACCTAGGCTATATTTTTAGTTGATCTGTGGGAGTGATGGTGTAAAGGTACATGATGAGAAACTTTGGATAAATAAATGCTTGACACAAGAGTTTTTGAGATTGCAGAGCTCCTAGTTTATTTATAATGACAAAGAGGAATGCTGTACAATATTCAGTGTTGACTATATTTAAGTCACCTCCTCCTATATGGATCCTATCAACTGCATGAAGTTAGATTTCTCTCACCAGGACTTTAGTCAAAATTTTCTGCTTTAGAATTTGATTTTTGGGAAGTGGTGAGGCCTAGTGCCGGTGGTTATTGGATGAGGAAGATTGGATTAGAGACAACAGTCTCATGAGTGGATTAATGATGTTTTGGGAGACTCAAGGAGAACTAGTTCTCTTGGGAAGGTGTCATTTCTTGATAACTTCTTTTTATAAAAGCAGTAGTGGTCAGAAGCTCTCTCTCTGTGTGCATGGGCTGGTTATTCTCTGTGTTTTTCTTAATCATGTTGTAGGCAGACCTGAGAGCAGACCTGAGATTTAGGACAATCCATCCACCATAATTGTGAGTTAATAAGCCCCATTTCTTTATACCCTCAGTTTCAGGTATTTCTGCAACCAATGCAAAAACAGACTAAGACAACTTTTTATACCATTTGAAGTTTTCTTTTATGATTTTATTGTAAGCAATGTTGCCATGTAAAGCCAAGGATGCATATTTATAAAGAAAACTGTATTTCTTGTAATTTAGTTGTATATAATTGTGTTAATTAATTAAAGATGTAGCAATATTAAGTATAGACAAAGTTTTTCTGAAAATTTATGTCCATTTACTATAGGCTTCTACCTGACTGTTTTACTTATAGTGAATTAAATTGGTATATAAAAATGCCCATCTCGTTATTAATTTAGGAATAAATCTAAGGGACTTCTTCCTCACCAAAGTTATTTTCAAAAGATAATCATATGTGATTCTCATATATTTTATTTAAATTACTAACTGAAAATGATAGTATAATATTTAATTCTCTCACAAATCTTTAGTAATCAATATTTAGTGAACTCAATTTTCTTTCGCTTTTTCCTCAAAAAAATATATTTTGGTTAGCCACCAATTTAATGAAATAATTTTAGAAATGCTTATAGAGGAGCGTAATTAAGCTTTTCGCCTTTTCGGATTAAGTAGTACAATCAGCAGTGTAAGTTCAGACTCTGAGCCGCAAGCAAAAAGTTTCAGAAAGAACTGCTCCTTTATGAACTGAAAATAATTAGAGATTGAGAAAAATGGCAGCCAGAGGTCATGAGGGCAAATAGTAAAAAGAGTTTTCTTCTTTTCATTTTGTTATTATAAAAATGATCTTTGAACCAAGGAAACTATTATGAATCAATATAGCACTAAATTATAAAATACTGTTAAAATGTCATGAAAATTTTTTATCTAAGAAATTCTGGTATGCTCTACAAGTTGAAAACGGTATTGGTGCCACAGTAGGGTGTATATCAAGAGTAGGTTCTCCTCTGGAACAAATCGACCTCATGTTCCAGAAGAAAACCCACTCATGACAAGGGACGAGTATGTCAATATTCTCCAAGTTGCATTGCAAATATCATCTACAACTCTCCAGTTTTTTTCTTGGATTTGAAAAACCCAGAGAATGGATAAGAAGAGGACAATGAAAATTGCTTGCTGCTGCCATCTACAAATCCTGAGAAGTCTCTGGGTTGAGAGTAATGGTCTGTTTTTTTTTTTTATTTTTTAACTAATAGTCCTCAGTGACTTAAGTTGCAGGTTACTCAAAGATGTTCCAATATCCAACATATCACATCAGGTTTCTGTTTCATTCCTCCTATGTTGTCTGAAGTCCTCTGCAACCTGCTGCCTACAAAGATGGACAGAGTAGAACAACAGAATCTTGTAGAAACTTTGAAACAATAGCACTACTTCTTATTTAGTCAATGCATGGCAATTCCAGGACAACATTTCTTTTTCTATGTTGTCATTCATTATCTAGAGTAATAGTCTTTGGCTGATTTAAGAGGGACTTCAAAGAGTTAGAGAAAAAATGAATTAAAGCAAAAAGTCTTGAAACTCATGCTTAGTGTCTTCATTAAATGCATTTAAATGAAATTTCTGAAGACCTTTTGTATAGTACTTTCTTTTTTTAAAAAGAAACCTTTTTTAAATTATTATTTATTTAATTTTATTTATTCATTCAGTTATTTTAATTTGACCAGAGAGAGAGAGCGTGAGAGAGAGAGAGAGAAAGGGACAAAGGAAGCAGCCAGGTCCAGGAGTTGAACCATGGTCAGCCATGTGGGAGTGACTAGTACCTTAACCACCACGCCACCTGCTGGTCCAAAGTACTTTCTAATGATTTCATATTATAAAGACAAATTTTAGTTTTCTAATATCACAATATGCTTTGCAAAATTTTTCACTCATAAATTCTAAACACTACAATCTTCATAGAAATCATGATTTATTAAATTTTTTTATTGTATTGTCATATATCACAATGATAAAAATAGCCTGTAGCTTATTTTGTATTCAGTTTTTGCTTTTGAAATTTCTGTCTCACAATGACTACTGCCATTTTTAAAAAAATATCATTTTTGTCTTTGCCTAATATTCTCTAATATCTAGCTCTTCTTTAAATGTCTCACATAATGTTTCTTTTATCTTTTTATAATATTCAATATGTGAAGAGGGGTCAATAATCTCTAAGTGAGAACATAACAGTATTTCATTCATTTTATTCACCAACTACTTAATTACTATTTGTTTTACTCTATGCAGTAAATAAGCTTTTTAAAATACAAAGTTTTTTTGTTTCTGCCTATCAGAGTTCATATATTGGTATAAATTCATGGAGGTCACTAAGTGGTGTAGTGACTAACATACTGAAACTCCTACATGGCCAACCACGGTTCTACTCTCAGACACTGCAGCTTGAAAATCACACTGGGTGCTTGTGCATGTGTGCCCAAAATCCCAGGAGGAGAATGGAGAAGAAGGGATTGTGGAGAAAAAATGAATTAAAGCAAAAAGTCTTGAAACTCATGCTTAGTGTCTTCATTAAATGCATTTAAATGAAATTTCTGAAGACCTTTTGTATAGTACTTTCTTTTTTTAAAAAGAAACCTTTTTTAAATTATTATTTATTTAATTTTATTTATTCATTCAGTTATTTTAATTTGACCAGAGAGAGAGAGCGTGAGAGAGAGAGAGAGAAAGGGACAAAGGAAGCAGCCAGGTCCAGGAGTTGAACCATGGTCAGCCATGTGGGAGTGACTAGTACCTTAACCACCACGCCACCTGCTGGTCCAAAGTACTTTCTAATGATTTCATATTATAAAGACAAATTTTAGTTTTCTAATATCACAATATGCTTTGCAAAATTTTTCACTCATAAATTCTAAACACTACAATCTTCATAGAAATCATGATTTATTAAATTTTTTTATTGTATTGTCATATATCACAATGATAAAAATAGCCTGTAGCTTATTTTGTATTCAGTTTTTGCTTTTGAAATTTCTGTCTCACAATGACTACTGCCATTTTTAAAAAAATATCATTTTTGTCTTTGCCTAATATTCTCTAATATCTAGCTCTTCTTTAAATGTCTCACATAATGTTTCTTTTATCTTTTTATAATATTCAATATGTGAAGAGGGGTCAATAATCTCTAAGTGAGAACATAACAGTATTTCATTCATTTTATTCACCAACTACTTAATTACTATTTGTTTTACTCTATGCAGTAAATAAGCTTTTTAAAATACAAAGTTTTTTTGTTTCTGCCTATCAGAGTTCATATATTGGTATAAATTCATGGAGGTCACTAAGTGGTGTAGTGACTAACATACTGAAACTCCTACATGGCCAACCACGGTTCTACTCTCAGACACTGCAGCTTGAAAATCACACTGGGTGCTTGTGCATGTGTGCCCAAAATCCCAGGAGGAGAATGGAGAAGAAGGGATTGTGGCATGGCCATCCCCCTTAGAGAGTGATTTCTCACTTTCCCTCTCATTGTCTCTCTCTCTCTCCTTTGCAAATGCACAACCCCTATGGGAGAAAAAGAGAAAAAGAGAAAAAAAAGAAATTTATAATAATGATAAGAGGTATAATAGAAGTGACTTGGCAAAGCAGAGGAAGGAGCAATTCACTTTAACTCTGAGTCAGAAAGCCAGGTTCAGAAAAGAGAACATCGTTATCTCTAGGCATAAAAATTTGGGGAGAGAAGCAGGTGAAGGCAAAGGTACAAGTATTTACAAAGGATTACATATACTTCATTGTATAATTTTCATTATGGTTTTATTATTACTTATAGGTCATTGACTCTCCTTATAAAATATGTTCTAAAATGTTGAAATTGCTTGACAACTGTACTTTAAGTGAAGAAGAGAGACAGAATTGAAATGTTTTGTGCTATTGATGAATGGACTGAATAGACTGAAAAAATAAATAATCTGAATATCAGAAGGATATAGTGAAAGTCTAATTTACTCACATGGATTCTAGCCGAGTTGTAGATAGTAATTTTCACAGAAAGGAACAGGTCTTTGGTTTTTACAAGATAATTCTATATGTATACACACACACACAAAAACACATATACAGACACGTGCATATATACATGCATATACATTTGCCCATATATACATAAAAACACATAAGTATTCAAGTTAACCTGTCCACCCAACTAGTTTTAGAGAATATTATTGAAAATTGTAGATGTCATGTAATAATTTGTATTTTTTATTAATAAATACTAATATATCAGTATACTTATATAGGAAAATAGCATTTCTACACAAAAAGTTTTTGTTTATATTTGCAAGTTGAAACTTCTAGATGTCATTGCCCTAAATTTTCCATATATTCTGCCATTTGTTCATGTGTTGGTATGGGAGCAGTGTGAGTGTTGGGAAATAGCCATGTTTTTTAAGGTATCTTCACTCTCTATGTTGTTAAATCTTTCCAATAGCTTACATTCTTCTCTGCTTCACTTATTGCCAACATGCTGTGAGCAGTGTTTATCCACTGGCTTTGACTTTAAAAAATTACAGTTTGGTTCAAAGATTCCCATTAATAATCATTCTATGCTTCAGTTTCTCTCATTTTAAGGGTGATAGAAATGTATACGTTTCCCTCTTTTCTCTCTATAGATTCCTAGTCTCTGATCCTTAAACAATCCAAGAATGTGCCAAACATTTGTGTTTTACAGCAATGAGATCTGGCATGGAATGTGATGCAATGGGCAACACTGCCACAAAAAAAAAGTATTTAAATTTAAAAGTAAAGCCCATCTGGCAAGTGCCAGTACCAACAAAAAGAAATCACAACAAGGATAAGAGGACAAACTCCTCCTCAGAAAAAGAGAGAGAGAAAAAAAAAAGTGGCAATTGAATTTGGGGCTCGTGCTTTTTTCCTCATTACATTTCTCTTTGGAGTGGGGTAGCTCTAGGCAAAGATTTAAACATTGGCTTGAGCAGCAATTTTTCCTGTGGAATGTCTCCAGGGAATCTCTGACTGAGATCCAAACCAAGCCCATTGTAATCTCCTTGCACGATGCGACATATGGAGCGGCAGATTTGTGAGGGATGGTGTTGTGCAGATGTAGGACGGTGATGATGCTACACCGTGAAGCTGAAGATAGCATCTAAGGGTATTCAAAACTATTAGTTTCACTTCCTGATTTGAAAAAATAGAATGAAATTAGATTTGAGAAAATGATTGTGCCTGGAAGAAAATAACGTAATATTGAAATACTTAATGGTCAAAGGAGGCTGAAACCAAATTAGGCAAAAGAAGACCTGGATTGAGAATAGAAATTAAACTTCGTTTGAGTTTGAAATGAGATGTAGCATTTTTAAAGACATTATGCAAGTTTGTTGATTTCTGGGAACCAGCAGTTAGCGTAATGGCTATGTCGCTGGACTCCCACGTAGTCGACTGCATTTCGCATCCCAAACCAGGTGGCTTAGAATTCACACCGGGCACGTGTGCGTGCATGTCCAGTATCCCAAGAGGAAAATGGAGGAGAAGGGATTGCGGCGTGACCATCCTCCCTGGGGTGGTGATTTCTCACTTTCTGTCTCTATGTCTCTCTCTGTCTGTCTGGCGAGTGCACACGCCCTATAGCAAAAACCTTTCCAAAAAAAAAAAAAAAAGTTTATTGACTTCTTTCATTAGTGACACAGAGAGAAAAGAGACAGCACCCCTAACAGGATCCTCACATCATGATACACCTCCAGTCTCATCCGGCCCTGGATCATGGGCACACTGGTACCCTATGTACTCAAGACAATCTCTATTCACAAAACTGGAACCTTCTCATGTAGATCAGTCTTTAGCCTCCGAAAATGTTGTATTTTACCACTGAACCTCTGTCAGGCACAGATACGACATTTGAAAATGTGATTCTTTACTATATCTGATCTTACAAAATCTTATTTATGTTGCATACTTAAGTGGAGAATAAATGTTGATGACTTAGAGACAAAAAGGAAAAATGGAAATGAAAACTTACCATGAGAGATCTGAATTTTTGAAAGATAATCTTTTCAAAAAATAATAAGGGGTTAGTTAATGGTGTGGTGATTAAGATGCTAAATCTCACAGTTTAATGGCTTGAAAAACATGCCAGGCTCTTGTGAGTGCATGCTCAAAATCCACAGAGGAAGAGATGGACAAGGAGTTGCAGATTGGCCAACCCCCTGGGGGATGACTTCTCACTTTTCCTATCTCTCTCTCTCTCTCTCTCTCTACCTCTGGCACTTGCAGACATTCTATAGCAAAAACTCAAAAGAAATAAAGAGAAGGGAAGATGTCACTTTATTGGAAGTGTGAAAGGAATTTATATAAAACTGTCTAGATCTGATTAAGAATAATAAAAAAGTTTTATTTTAACCAGTAGGCAAAAATAGTTCATTAGGTCAACCTCATAATGGACTGCATTTGATGATGTTATGAAATTCTAAAAGTCTAAAATTTACTGTTTGAAATAATTTTTGCCTTATTTGTCCAGCTTCAAAAGTTACTTTAAAAATCAAATTGGTTGAGAAAAAGTGGGTGGCCTTTGGACCACTCACAGAGAATGGTGAGTGGTCATTTATTCATTTATTCATTTATTCATTTTATTCATTTATTCATTTACCAAACAAGTATTATGTAAGTACCATGAGTCAATTATCAATATGATAATAATGACTATATTTAACGCTTTAAAAATCAAAAGCCACCTGATTAATTTTCCCTTTAGAATTAGAGTCAAAATACTATCATCTTCCCCTTGAGCCCTTGAGAATGTCAAATTATATCTTGAATTCAAAAGGTAATTTTATATTGTTATTGCCAGAGAAGTTCTTTTTGATTTTAGTTTGGTTATTCACAGTATGAGTTATTTTCAGTATGCTCTAATACAATAGTCCTGGCACAGAATCAACCACAAACTTCAGTGTTAGCTATTGTCTTTTAATTAAATGTACTAATTGCATATTTACTGAGCCAGAATTGCATTGAGTCTAAGATACCAAATACTTAAGATATAAATATATCATATGGGGAATGAAAAGTTACTCCCACTAAGAAAAACTGTGAAAACAATGAATAGTGAGGCCAGCAGATGGTATGATGGTTAAGGCTCTGGACTCCTATACGGCCAACTGTGATTTGAGTCTTGGACCTGGTGACTTGATTTCTCACTTTCTCTTTCTCTAATGAGTGCATGTGCCTTTCAGCAAATTTTTTAAATGATAATAAATAAAATTAAATGACTAATTCTTTAAAAAAAAAATAAAGAGTAATTTTAAGTCCAGCTATGGTTGCTCACTCTGGGATAGGCAAGCTAGAGCACATGGGAGGCCTGAATTTGCTTCCTAGTCTAACCCAAAAGGTGGGAGCAGTGGTGTGTACCTGTAATTCAAGTGGCTCAGGAAGCTGAGGCAGGAGGATTACACAACAATAAGGCAACCTAATAAGGCCTCTCACTTTTTAAAAAAAATTTTAGAGAGGTTTTGCTATAGGGCATGTACATTTGCCAGAGACAAAAAAGAGAGAGTAAGCAAGAAATCACTCCCCCCGCCCCCCGGGCAATGGCTATGCTGTAATCCTTTCTCCTCCATTCTCCTCTCTGGATTTTGGACACACATGCACACCGCCCAGCATAATTTTTAAGACTCCAGGTCCAAGAATTGAACCATGGTCAACTATGTGGGAGTCCAGCAACATAACCATTATACCATCTGCTGGTCCTAAAAGGAATCTTTTTTTTTCTTTTAAATATAAAAATGAAGGAATCATGTCCATTTTTTTTTACCTTACTACATAGGAAAAAAATGCATTCCAGGGTGTCTTACCACTATCTTTTAAGTTATAAAACCAATGCAAACAAAAATATGTAATATATGTTCAGATAATATTGTGATCCTTTATCTTTATGGAATTATGTAAAATCTCAAGTGATAAAATCTAGGTTAAAAAACACTGTAAGTTAAAAGTGTATATAAATTAAGAATACTATTATTATTTAATTCTAATATCATGCATGTTTTTAGAAGTGATTTATTAAGGTAACCACAAACTCTAATTACATTGCTTATTCTTTACAAAAATGCCTAGGATGTGTTTTGAATGATCCGTTGTAAACCCATGTTGTGAACTCCAAGCGTTGCCTTATGGCCTCCTGCACTGCAGACCAGCCCCCCTACTTCCAGTGCCACCACAGCTGGGTTCCTTTTTATTATAATTGCATCACACATAGACAGGTTATAATAGCTAAATTTTCTAATTAATTGCTATTACACATACATATCTAAATCTAATAGTTCTTTCACTGAAAGGACTACTTATGTATTTATGAAGTACATGTATTACTTATTTTGTACTACTCTTTTTTTTTTTTTTTTTTTTGGACAGGGTTTTGCTTAAAGCATGTGCAAT
>NW_006159990.1:3650814-3655068 GCF_000334495.1 Tupaia belangeri chinensis | reverse complement strand
AAAAACACATAAGTATTCAAGTTAACCTGTCCACCCAACTAGTTTTAGAGAATATTATTGAAAATTGTAGATGTCATGTAATAATTTGTATTTTTTATTAATAAATACTAATATATCAGTATACTTATATAGGAAAATAGCATTTCTACACAAAAAGTTTTTGTTTATATTTGCAAGTTGAAACTTCTAGATGTCATTGCCCTAAATTTTCCATATATTCTGCCATTTGTTCATGTGTTGGTATGGGAGCAGTGTGAGTGTTGGGAAATAGCCATGTTTTTTAAGGTATCTTCACTCTCTATGTTGTTAAATCTTTCCAATAGCTTACATTCTTCTCTGCTTCACTTATTGCCAACATGCTGTGAGCAGTGTTTATCCACTGGCTTTGACTTTAAAAAATTACAGTTTGGTTCAAAGATTCCCATTAATAATCATTCTATGCTTCAGTTTCTCTCATTTTAAGGGTGATAGAAATGTATACGTTTCCCTCTTTTCTCTCTATAGATTCCTAGTCTCTGATCCTTAAACAATCCAAGAATGTGCCAAACATTTGTGTTTTACAGCAATGAGATCTGGCATGGAATGTGATGCAATGGGCAACACTGCCACAAAAAAAAAGTATTTAAATTTAAAAGTAAAGCCCATCTGGCAAGTGCCAGTACCAACAAAAAGAAATCACAACAAGGATAAGAGGACAAACTCCTCCTCAGAAAAAGAGAGAGAGAAAAAAAAAAGTGGCAATTGAATTTGGGGCTCGTGCTTTTTTCCTCATTACATTTCTCTTTGGAGTGGGGTAGCTCTAGGCAAAGATTTAAACATTGGCTTGAGCAGCAATTTTTCCTGTGGAATGTCTCCAGGGAATCTCTGACTGAGATCCAAACCAAGCCCATTGTAATCTCCTTGCACGATGCGACATATGGAGCGGCAGATTTGTGAGGGATGGTGTTGTGCAGATGTAGGACGGTGATGATGCTACACCGTGAAGCTGAAGATAGCATCTAAGGGTATTCAAAACTATTAGTTTCACTTCCTGATTTGAAAAAATAGAATGAAATTAGATTTGAGAAAATGATTGTGCCTGGAAGAAAATAACGTAATATTGAAATACTTAATGGTCAAAGGAGGCTGAAACCAAATTAGGCAAAAGAAGACCTGGATTGAGAATAGAAATTAAACTTCGTTTGAGTTTGAAATGAGATGTAGCATTTTTAAAGACATTATGCAAGTTTGTTGATTTCTGGGAACCAGCAGTTAGCGTAATGGCTATGTCGCTGGACTCCCACGTAGTCGACTGCATTTCGCATCCCAAACCAGGTGGCTTAGAATTCACACCGGGCACGTGTGCGTGCATGTCCAGTATCCCAAGAGGAAAATGGAGGAGAAGGGATTGCGGCGTGACCATCCTCCCTGGGGTGGTGATTTCTCACTTTCTGTCTCTATGTCTCTCTCTGTCTGTCTGGCGAGTGCACACGCCCTATAGCAAAAACCTTTCCAAAAAAAAAAAAAAAAGTTTATTGACTTCTTTCATTAGTGACACAGAGAGAAAAGAGACAGCACCCCTAACAGGATCCTCACATCATGATACACCTCCAGTCTCATCCGGCCCTGGATCATGGGCACACTGGTACCCTATGTACTCAAGACAATCTCTATTCACAAAACTGGAACCTTCTCATGTAGATCAGTCTTTAGCCTCCGAAAATGTTGTATTTTACCACTGAACCTCTGTCAGGCACAGATACGACATTTGAAAATGTGATTCTTTACTATATCTGATCTTACAAAATCTTATTTATGTTGCATACTTAAGTGGAGAATAAATGTTGATGACTTAGAGACAAAAAGGAAAAATGGAAATGAAAACTTACCATGAGAGATCTGAATTTTTGAAAGATAATCTTTTCAAAAAATAATAAGGGGTTAGTTAATGTTGTGGTGATTAAGATGCTAAATCTGACAGTTTAATGGCTTGAAAAACATGCCAGGCTCTTGTGAGTGCATGCTCAAAATCCACAGAGGAAGAGATGGACAAGGAGTTGCAGATTGGCCAACCCCCTGGGGGATGACTTCTCACTTTTCCTATCTCTCTCTCTCTCTCTCTCTACCTCTGGCAAGTGCAGACATTCTATAGCAAAAACTCAAAAGAAATAAAGAGAAGGGAAGATGTCACTTTATTGGAAGTGTGAAAGGAATTTATATAAAACTGTCTAGATCTGATTAAGAATAATAAAAAAGTTTTATTTTAACCAGTAGGCAAAAATAGTTCATTAGGTCAACCTCATAATGGACTGCATTTGATGATGTTATGAAATTCTAAAAGTCTAAAATTTACTGTTTGAAATAATTTTTGCCTTATTTGTCCAGCTTCAAAAGTTACTTTAAAAATCAAATTGGTTGGGAAAAAGTGGGTGGCCTTTGGACCACTCACAGAGAATGGTGAGTGGTCATTTATTCATTTATTCATTTATTCATTTTATTCATTTATTCATTTACCAAACAAGTATTATGTAAGTACCATGAGTCAATTATCAATATGATAATAATGACTATATTTAACGCTTTAAAAATCAAAAGCCACCTGATTAATTTTCCCTTTAGAATTAGAGTCAAAATACTATCATCTTCCCCTTGAGCCCTTGAGAATGTCAAATTATATCTTGAATTCAAAAGGTAATTTTATATTGTTATTGCCAGAGAAGTTCTTTTTGATTTTAGTTTGGTTATTCACAGTATGAGTTATTTTCAGTATGCTCTAATACAATAGTCCTGGCACAGAATCAACCACAAACTTCAGTGTTAGCTATTGTCTTTTAATTAAATGTACTAATTGCATATTTACTGAGCCAGAATTGCATTGAGTCTAAGATACCAAATACTTAAGATATAAATATATCATATGGGGAATGAAAAGTTACTCCCACTAAGAAAAACTGTGAAAACAATGAATAGTGAGGCCAGCAGATGGTATGATGGTTAAGGCTCTGGACTCCTATACGGCCAACTGTGATTTGAGTCTTGGACCTGGTGACTTGATTTCTCACTTTCTCTTTCTCTAATGAGTGCATGTGCCTTTCAGCAAATTTTTTAAATGATAATAAATAAAATTAAATGACTAATTCTTTAAAAAAAAAATAAAGAGTAATTTTAAGTCCAGCTATGGTTGCTCACTCTGGGATAGGCAAGCTAGAGCACATGGGAGGCCTGAATTTGCTTCCTAGTCTAACCCAAAAGGTGGGAGCAGTGGTGTGTACCTGTAATTCAAGTGGCTCAGGAAGCTGAGGCAGGAGGATTACACAACAATAAGGCAACCTAATAAGGCCTCTCACTTTTTAAAAAAAATTTTAGAGAGGTTTTGCTATAGGGCATGTACATTTGCCAGAGACAAAAAAGAGAGAGTAAGCAAGAAATCACTCCCCCCGCCCCCCGGGCAATGGCTATGCTGTAATCCTTTCTCCTCCATTCTCCTCTCTGGATTTTGGACACACATGCACACCGCCCAGCATAATTTTTAAGACTCCAGGTCCAAGAATTGAACCATGGTCAACTATGTGGGAGTCCAGCAACATAACCATTATACCATCTGCTGGTCCTAAAAGGAATCTTTTTTTTTCTTTTAAATATAAAAATGAAGGAATCATGTCCATTTTTTTTTACCTTACTACATAGGAAAAAAATGCATTCCAGGGTGTCTTACCACTATCTTTTAAGTTATAAAACCAATGCAAACAAAAATATGTAATATATGTTCAGATAATATTGTGATCCTTTATCTTTATGGAATTATGTAAAATCTCAAGTGATAAAATCTAGGTTAAAAAACACTGTAAGTTAAAAGTGTATATAAATTAAGAATACTATTATTATTTAATTCTAATATCATGCATGTTTTTAGAAGTGATTTATTAAGGTAACCACAAACTCTAATTACATTGCTTATTCTTTACAAAAATGCCTAGGATGTGTTTTGAATGATCCGTTGTAAACCCATGTTGTGAACTCCAAGCGTTGCCTTATGGCCTCCTGCACTGCAGACCAGCCCCCCTACTTCCAGTGCCACCACAGCTGGGTTCCTTTTTATTATAATTGCATCACACATAGACAGGTTATAATAGCTAAATTTTCTAATTAATTGCTATTACACATACATATCTAAATCTAATAGTTCTTTCACTGAAAGGACTACTTATGTATTTATGAAGTACATGTATTACTTATTTTGTACTACTCTTTTTTTTTTTTTTTTTTTTGTGGACG
>NW_006159990.1:3593182-3650802 GCF_000334495.1 Tupaia belangeri chinensis | reverse complement strand
TTTTGTTTTGGAGAGGTTTTTGCTATAGGCGTGTGCACTCGCCGGAAAGACAGAAAGAGACAGTGAGACAAAAGCAAGAAATCACCCCCACAAGGGGGATGGCCACGCCACAATCCCTCCTCCTCCATTCTCCTCTCGGGATCTTGGGCACACTCACACATGAGCCCTGCATGAGTTTAAGCCACCAGGTGCAGGACTTGAAACAGGGTCGAGTACAGGAGAGTCAAGGGACATAGCCATTACGCCAAGTGCTGGTCCTACTACTCTAAATTTTTTTTTTCTTTTTTTTTCTGAGATGTTTTTGCTATAGGGCGTGTGTGCTTGCCAGACAGACAGACAGATAGGCAGAAAGCGAGAAATCACCCCCCAGGGGGGATGGCCACGCCACAATCCCTCCTCCTCCATTCTCCTCTCGGGATCTTGGGCACACTCACACATGAGCCCTGCATGAGTTTAAGCCACCAGGTCCAGGACGTGAACTGTGGTCGACTACATGGGAGTCCAGCAACATAGCCATTATGCTAACTGCTGGTCCCTAATTTTTAGGCATAGGGAATAAACAGAAAATGAAAGTGAAATTTCAGTCTTGACAAGCTTATAGTTTAATGGGGAAAAGAAATCAAATAAATAAATGCATACCATAATGTCAGATATTTCAAATGTATTAAAACAAAGAAATGATATGAGGCATGGTGTTAGAAGGTAGGAGGCAAAGAAAAGGTAGACAATTCTAGATAAGGAGTTATTGGGGAGGCTTGAAAGATAAATTTTGATTTGAGAGATTCTGAATCCAGTATGAATGGAATACAACAAATGAGGAAATGGGAAAAGATATGAGGAGGGTGACCAAGAGTTAGGAAAGAGTCAGAGTATGTAGAGAGGCTGAGTTTTATTAGGATTGTGAGAAAGGGCTACCAGTTTCCTTTTTATTCCCCCACCTTATAGGGCATGTGCACTCATCAAAAACAAATAGACAGAAAGGGAAAGTGAAAAAGCACTCCCCAGGAGAGATGGCCATACCATAATTTTTTCTCCTTTATTCTCCTCTCAGAATTTTGGGCATGCGCGCACGCGCGCGCACACACACACACACACACACACACACACACAGCGTGTTTTTTAAACCTTGGGGTCTGGGACTCAAACCATGTAGATGATCATGTGGGATCCACCTCTCTTAATCTACACACCATCTAGTGGCCTGAATTTTGGCTTCTTTTGAGCATAGGAATGCTACGATCTGATTTATATTTTTAAATACTCATTCTGTAGGCTATTGTTTGTTCAATAAGAAATAATGATGATTTGTAATAGAAAAGCAGTGGTGGAAATAGAAAAAGTCATTCAGGTTTAGGATACTTACTGATGGTAAAGCAAAGAGATCATAGGCACAAGAAAAAAAAAAGAGTAGATTTGAGGTGACTACAATCTTTATAAAGAGCACAAGCAAGCATCAGGACCATTAGCTAATAAGGACAACACTAGACCACCAGCCAGTGGGAAAGATTAAGAATGTGTTGCTCATCAGGATAGTTATATCTGAGATGATTATTATTCGCCTGCTAACATTACGAGTACAGATGTTGGCAGGACTGGAGATATGGATTGAGAACTCTGGCAGATGTATTTTTTCTGCCTTCTGCTGATTTTAACTGCAGTCTTTATGGATAGTACCCTGAAACCTCAGACTCACCTGGGTCTTTATAAATATGTAAGAACCCATTTAGCCCAGTGTGGTGGAAAACAAACTAAATAAACAAACTAAATGGAAAACAGGGGGGCTAATGCCTCTCAGAGACACCTATAACCATTGGGGTGGAGGTCAGGAAGGGCTGACTAGTGAATAAATGCCCCAGTCTCCCATCTCTTCAGACAAGTGATGTCTTTCTCTCTTTCTTCCTTCCTTTCTTCCTTCCTTTCTTTCCTTCCTTCCTTTCTTCTTTCTTTCTTTCTCTTTCTTTCTTTCTTTCTTTCTTTCTTTCTTTCTTTCTTTCTTTCTTTCTTTCTTTCTTTCTTTCCTTTCTTTCTTTCTTTCCTTTCTTCTTTCTTTCTCTTTCTTTCTTTCACAGTTATTTATTTGTCTTGATTTTCAAGCCACCCAGCCTGGGAATCGAACCACAGTTGGTTATATAGAAATCAGTTTCCTTAACCACTGTACCTTCTGCTGGTCCCAGACAAATAATTCTAAAAGCATTCTTAGTATATTTCTCTGTAGGTCTATAGCAAAGGAGAGAGAAAGATGCACACATCCTAATGGTTGTGTTTCTCTGGAAAACTAATACAAATTTTGTTACTGAAAGAAGTTTTTGAGTAACAGAATTTTAAGAATTAGCATTCTAAATATGTTCTGGAATTTCTGGATTTGTTTTTCTAATATAACGAGTTAAAAGAACTAATGACTACTTCTAGATGTTGAGAAAGCACTCATAATTCACAGCATGTTGTGGAAACGTCACCATGGGCTCCATCATAAAAGAGGCAGGGTTTTGGGTGACCATGTGAATCACACCTAAGGACATCATTTCAGACTAATTTCTGAGCTATTTGGCACAATTTAGCATATTTTCACTAAATTGTTATATGATCAAGGTTATTATTATGGCATCTGGTACTGACTGTAATCTTTAATTTATTATCAAATAGTATTTATTAACAATTTATGTCTTTCAAGTACAATTCTTGTCAATGACAAGAAACACATGTAATGTTCAATCCCTCTGTGCTCCAAGGGCTTACCTTCTGGGTTGGAAGAAAAAAGTCTTGGATGAAACTCAAAAATACTGGTCATATTTTTAAAGGACAACAATAGCAAAGGTGTTTCTAGTGTGACAAAAATAGGTCTGACTTGGTTAAAGTGGAGAAAATCTATTCAGAGGACATGGATAGAAATAATTAGAGTTGAGTATTCACTAAAGCCAAAGAAGTTAAATCCTGAATTTGTGTGAGTGAATTAGAGTTCTTGTGAGAGATTTAGGCAAGTAATTAACTTGTCACCCTGCAGAACTTTGTGTGATGGCCAGGTTGTGTGACCATTTCTCAGGATCTTAAATTTGGAAACATTTTCACTAAGACTATTTCCCTATCCTTAGACTCCTGCCTCATGTTTCCTTGTCCCTTAAAATAGAAACTCACAGAACCAGAACTGTTGCTCAGAGTAGTAATTTATTTGATTCCAAGTTTAAAAATACCAGATGTCCTCTAAATTTTAAAATAAGAAATGACTTTACCCATTCAAAATTACCTATAATTTGTCCCCCAAATTAAGAGATATATGACTATTATCTAAAATTTTTTATTGAGATAATTTTTTTCCTTTATTTACTCACTAGAACAATTTGAAGGTGCCAACAGGTGGCATGGGGGTTATAGTGCTGGACTCCTACTTGGCTGACTGTGGTTTGAGTCCTGGACCTGGTGGCTTACTTTCTCACTTTCTAGCTCTCTCTCTTTGTCTCCCTCTGGTCAAATTAAAAGATAAATAGTGATAAAAAATAAAATCAATTAAATCATTCTTTATTTAAAAATAATTTGAAGTATTTATACCATTTAACACTAGGTTTTAATAATTATGAAATATCATTATGTCAATTATTTTATATACATATTATCATAACCTGTAGAATTAATTGTGCTTCTATAGGAATGTTATATTAACTCTGGTTAAGACTGAATATTCTGATAATCTAATAAAAATGGAGAATTAATATCATGCTATTGAATGCTGTGATTTTAAGTTCATTCACTCAAACTCCAGATTTGAAGATATTATTTTTATGTCACAATAAAGAAATAAAAAAGAAATAACAACTTTATAATCACTTACATTTAAAAAAGATAATTCTAAAACATATGATGTAACCAAAGGCTGTTCTAAATGACATTGAACTCGTTTAATGGGAAAATATTTTCCAGAGCTGAGAGAAAAGAACGGAAAATGAAGAAAGGGGTGAGTGTTGGGTAAAGGGACAAGTTCTTTTGTTAAACTTGAAGTAAAAGGGGAAGTGATTACTGTGTGAAATAGCGTTGATCTTTGTCTCAGGCTGCAACAGTAGTAACCAAAGCAAGTGCCAGTGTCAGCCCCCATACACACTTGACTTTCCAATCACCACATTAGCATATTTTACATTTACTTGATAGAAACTTTTACATTTCTTTTTATCAAGGGAACTTTGCATTTTTTCAATAAGGCAGAAATTATTATGAAAATTGAATTTCACTACTCTCTTGTGAACTGGAGTTTTTATTTGCATCAGAGGAAAAAATTTAAATACCAGGGAATATCGGTATCCTTATTTCTTCATTTCCATATTTTGTTATAGGAAGTACATCAGCTTCTTCTTTTATTCCTAAATGCATTCTCATTGGAAATAGCATCAGCGAAAGCAACAACTGTTCTCTCAGAGTTTACTTTCTCTATAATCTGGTGACTCTGCATCACCTCAGGCATTCAGAGCACAAGCGCCAGGAGCTGCAGTGCGGCCGGTGCGGCCCTATTAGACACGCTGTCACGGCTTTACATGTGAGTCCAGGTGAGCGGCCACAACTGTGGCTTCGTGATACTAAAAAAGTCATGATGAGGAAAATTACCAGTACCGTAGTGTTGTTCGCAAACATTCAGCAACCTGCTGCCTGTTAAACACTGCTCTTGCTCATGTAATATTAATTGTCAAGTCTAGTGACTGGCATTACTTTGTCTTAAGAAATTGCATTTTACTTCATGTGTATTGAATATACGGATTACAAAATAAAAAATATAGAAATGAATAAAATATACTAAATATAGTCAGCCTATTTCAAACAATAAAAAAAAATTCAATTTTCTGGTGGTAAGAAGTTGATTTGTCTTCAACAGTAATCTGAATTTTAGTTTCATAGCAATTGATCTTTTAAAAATAAATACACTGTCAAAAATTTATAGCAAGCAACGGCTATTTGTTATTTTCACATTTTATAAAAAGTATTGGTCCCACAGGAAATATCCCTGTGTTCATTATGTAACTGAAGTAACTAAAGCACCAAAAAAGATTATCAATCTACTCTTAGCAAGAATTATATTGGAAAATAAATACCCACCAGTGTTTTGGATTACAATCCTTACAACTCTTTAAAGTACAACTAATAAAATCATGCCACTTAATTAGAAAGGATCTATTTATAAATATATATTCAATATTACTATAATATGTTATAATAAATGTCAAACACATCATGCAATTATGAAATAGAAGATTTGTAATCAGATTAACTATTATTTCAACATTCGTTTTTGTAGTTTAAGGACATCTTCCATAATTACAGAAACTGCATATTTCTTTCAAACCAACAATGGTAAAAACTCATTTATAATTAGAATAGTCATGGCAATAAATATTGAGTCATCAAATAGAAAAGATTTTACTATCAAAATGAGTGTAATTCAATATTCAAATACTTCAAAAATAATTATTTGCAGCAAATTCCCCAATATTCTCTTTTGTTTGAAACTAAAAGATTTGACATTCGACATTAAAACCAAAGGTACTTTCATAGCTCCAAAATGACTCTTATGATATAAAAAATATTTCAGAAATATTTTCACAATGAATTATTCAAAAATTATTAACAAAACGATAACTTTAAGTATTTCTATAACTGATTTTAATATATGACTAAGCCACGATGTATATATCTAATGTCAAGTCAGTTAAATAAATTATTTTTTGTAAATACAATGTAGATAAATTTTTCAAAATTAATAATAAAAATTGTGTTTATAAAAAGGTGGATTTTCTTTAACTGATACTTAGCTTTAGTGATATGTATGTGTGCATGAAAACATGCAAGCACACACATACATGAATATATATTAACCAAAAACAATAATGCTCATCTGTGTTTATGGTTAAAAACATTGAGTTTTTATTATTTTATTAATCTTAGTACATCAAAATAGCTCCAACAAAGGAGGATCCAAAATAAGTAAAAAAAATTGGTATCATTACCCAAACCCCACTGAAGGATGGCTGAATATATAACCCTACCATAAGCCACTTTGGCATAAGGATTATTTTGGGCTAAGGGACTTGAAAAATGGCAGGTACAACAAAGGCATTATTTTTGTTTTCCAGGTTTGTTTTGTTTGGTTTGGTTTGGTTTGGTTTGGTTTCTGTCGTGGGGCATGTGTGGTGCTCAGAGAGAGACAAAGAAAGGGAAACAGAAATCACCCTCGGGGGAAATGGCCAAATCACAATTCCCCCTCTTCCATTCTCCTCTTGGGATTTTGGGCATGCATGCATACACTCTCAGAGTTTTTCAGGCCACCAAGTCAAAGACTCAAACCACCGAGTTGGCCATGTGGAATCCAGAGCCTTAACCACAATGCTACCTACGTGGTTATAAAAAGGATACTCTAGGGGCAGGCAGGTAGTGTGGTGGTTAAGCATACTGGACTCCCACATGGCCAACCGTAGTTCAAGTCCTCGACCTGGCACCTCCCTTTCTCTCTCTGTCCCTCACTGGTCTAATTAAAATATGTAAATAAATAAATAAAATGAAGTATAATATTTCTTTTTTTAAAAAAGAATACTCTTATCTACCTTTTCTTTTCCCCCTGAAAACAAAGGAAGTTAACTTTCATATGGGATCAGACAATGAAGCAGCAGTAATGCAATGCCTGAGAGGAGGTTCTGCATTTGTGTCTGGAGATCTCTGATGATTCAGGGTTAGATGAACCTAGGAGCGTATCACGGTGTGAGGACACTATTGAAGGAGCTGGTCTATCTGTCTTTCTCAAAAAGCTCATGGAAGAAAAAAAAACAACCAATGTAAAAACAAAAGCAGTTTTCACATGAAAGGTGCTTTTTCTGTACCCCCAAGAAGAAATATTTTTAAATAGAGAGTCATAGCAGAGAGAATGCTGTACAGATATTGTTAAAATAATGTTTATTTTATTTTTATTTTTTGGAGAGGTTTTTGCTATAGGATACATGCGCTCACCAGAAAAACTGAGAGAGACAGAGAGACAGAAAGCGAGAAATCATCCCCCAGGGGTATGGCCATGCCACAATCCCTTCTCCTTCATTCTCCTCTTGGGATCTTGGGCACACACACCCACACACACACACACACGCACCTGGCATGAGTTTAAGCCACCGGGTCTGAGACTCGAACTATATAGTCAGCTACATGGGAATCCAGTGACATAGCCATTATACCAACAGCTGGTCCCAATGATTTTTATATCCCTTTAGCCTCAGAACATATTCAATTTATTTTCCACAGCTGCATTTTCTTTCTTAAATCAAATGTAAAACTGTTACTTTTTGCCTTACTGTATTTTTTTAGAGAGATTTTTTTGCTACAGGTTGCCTGTGTTTGCCAGAGAGACAGAGAGAGAATAAATGAGAAATCACCCCTAAGGGGTATGACCACACCAAAATTCCTTCTTTTCCATTCTCCTCTCAGGATTTTGGGTACATACACACACTCACTTGGTGTGAGTTTCAAGCCACAATTTCTGGGACTCAAACCACAATCAGCCATATGGGAGCCAGTGTCACAACCATTACGCCACCTGTCAGCCCCAATTTTTGCCTTATCTTTTGTGTATCTTTTTTTTTTTTTGAGAGTTCTGTGTCATATAAAATTTTATTATGTATGGTTTTCTCTTGTTAATCTCATGTCAACTTAATTATCAGGCCAAACTGAAGAATTTTAACCAAAGTACAAGTAAAGTTTTACTTCCTCTGCACCACAATATATTGACTGTGATGAAAACTGCAGAGGAGTGTCTTACTGTATTTTTCCTATATCCAGATATTGGAATGTGGAATATTTTTATCTGCTGGTAAAATCTCTACCTTCTGTGCAACTTCCTCAAGAAATTTATTGTTATGTACCACATTCTTGATGTATGACTTGAATAGTAATGCTTGGCTCTCATGAGTATAAATTTTAATATGCTCTCTGGACATATTAAATTTAATTCAATATTGCACACACATGCAAACATACACAGAAACATGCACTTACACATTTGTTGTGGGAAAGCTAAAGCATACTATGATGTTCTCATCTTCCTAATCATTTTTCTCCAAATCTAACTTTGAATGGTCCTGGACAGGGAAATAAATGCTTTATAACATAGGGAGATAAAAAACAGAAAATAATTATTTTACATCCAGGTATGGTAAGAATTGGTGGATTCAGATTTTGAGGACTTAAAGCTTATACAATCAGAGAATGCCATCTTTATGAAAAATAATACAAAAAACTAATTCATTATTATATCCAAAGCCTCGGAAGGAGCCCATATAATTAAGGGCTCTGAAGTTAAATCTTCAATAGATTCAGAACAAATCTACTTGTGATAGAATTTTATAGTCTATTCGGTCACTGATAGAATTATTTACCATTTGCCTTATACTTCTGTCTACACCATTGTCTTCACAATGTCTGACAATAGCACTAACAGGCAGAGATTAGTCCTGATGTTCCCGTATCTACTGCCTGAGTTGAACACACGCACCATCTCCTGCATGATGGTGACAGAATGTGGATATCGTATGGTTCTATCATTAACTACCCGACATTTGGAAGTTTTACACAGAATCTGTAAGCACTGAGAGATTTGCAGAATCTGTAATACTGCATGATTCTTCTGAGCTGTGACTGAAAGAATTCTTTGTAAATATAATTAAATTTAGAATAGCGGGAATGTCTTATATATGTCTAGTCTCTTCTCTGGCAAACAGTACCCTTTAAATTGCTCTTCATTTTCACCCTGTTTCATATTTATTGTTCTTAAAAACTTTACTTAAAACATAATCTCTCATTGTTCTTCCTCACTGATCTTTCAAGTCAAAAATTAAAATAATAATTTCATTATCTTTAAAGTTGTCAAATCTTCACACATTCATTCACCAACCAAGTGTAGGCTTGAAATACATTATCTGAAACAAATGCCTTCTAATATGTAAGGATAGGTCTATGGGATATACTTATTAAATTTTGAATGAAGATTAAACTCTGCAAGGTTAAATGACAAGGTTAAGTGTCTAATTTTGCAGCCCTTTTATACCTGGTGAGTGCTAAGGCTTTCCTAATGATAGGATTAAATATGGTTTCTAGCTACAAACAGTTGCTTGTCGTTCCCTGTAGGTTAGACTCTATATTCTGGGCTTATCACAAACAGAGAGGAAATAACTTTCTGGGTCTTTTGTGAGTCTTTTAAAATGCACAGACTTTAGGGAAATCATATTTTCTTGAAGGAAATGAGGCATGACCAATCACACAAAACGTGAGAAAATCCCTTGATAGATGACCTTTGCCACATGTAAAAGAAACTGTTCAGTGGCTGAGGTTTCATGGATTTCATGCATGGAAATCAGATTTTCTGGCCACCAGTGCTGTTCAGTAAATAAATAATCCATCATTGTGTCAAACAGTTGAAACATGGAGATACTGCCCTTGCTATCTGAATAGACATTTCGAGTTAGTAACTTATGTAAACTGTTTGCATGTCAGTGGTTGTGTGAGCAGTGTTCTAGTTTTCACTACATAAAATAAAACCACTTAGCTTTGGTGATGTTAACCTAATGGCAAGAGTATTCATTTGATTCTGCCTACACCTATGAAATTATTGGTGCATGGGGAAGGCATTAGGGCAAGCGCTCCCGCATGGATTCTGTGGAGAGCAGAACATAGTGAAAAATCATTAGTAAATAGTTCTAATGACAATATTAATACACCTATATATTGTTTCATTAACATCAGTAGCAACAGTTTTCCTAAAATATGCTGGCATGATTCTTCCTGAACTCTCTTTTCAAAATTCTCTTTTTAAATTGTTAGAATAAAGCTAGTTAAAATGATGGTTCTTGTCGTCTAGTGGTATTTTTATCGTCACTGAGCAGGTCCAATGAATTTAAGACGATGTGCACTGCTTATTTTTACTGATTTAACTAGCTTTAGTTCTCATATTTTTATTCTATATTAATTGTTGTTTTAGCATTTATCCAGCTGTATTAACAAAATGTTGGACACCACACACACACACACACACACACACACACACACAACAATTAACTAATTAATTTATTTCAAATCTGGTTTTCACTTCAGGTTCCCACTTGGGTACTATTGTATTTCTCCTAAGCAGAAAGGAGTATCCAAGTATTTCAACTATGTTTCTGGAATTAAAAGTATTTATGTTGCTTTTCTGGCTAACTCCTACACTCACCTTTGATATTTAAAGTACTTTCTTGGTGAAATGTCAGGCCCTTCTGCCACAACAAAGCCATCTTTCCTGCCTCATCTCCTCAGTTTTGAAAGCAGCACCTCACTTACAATAGCCCATTTTGCTCTACCAAAACATGGAAACTCTTCTGCCTGAGAGCATAAGAAGTGCATGCTTCACTCTGTCAAGTCTGTCTAGCATTTTGAGAAAACACTTAAAATCAGTCTGCAAAGTGGGTATAAAATAAGATATATAGAAATCTTCCTGGACAAGAGGAAAATGGGAATAAATATGTAAGCATTAAATATGAAACATCTGCTTCCATTTCAATTGATTCAGCCAACTGTTTTTATCATGTTCTACTGAAAATGATAGATACTAAAAGTGTGCCCTGATTAATTTGGTTCTGTAAGAAATGAACTTTTAGAAACATTTCAAGAGCTCTATAATATTGTCTTTTATTCAACATGAAAATTTACCTTAGTTTTAAACTGAATATATTACCTCAGAGATTGTTTTAATTTGACACCTGCCCAAATATTACGGAGTTTGTAATGAACTCAGCCATTTGTAATTTTGAGTATAATTTACAAAAAAAAAAAAAAAAAAAAAAAAATGAACTTTTAGAAACATTTCAAGAGCTCTATAATATTGTCTTTTATTCAACATGAAAATTTACCTTAGTTTTAAACTGAATATATTACCTCAGAGATTGTTTTAATTTGACACCTGCCCAAATATTACGGAGTTTGTAATGAACTCAGCCATTTGTAATTTTGAGTATAATTTACAAAAAAAAAAAAAAAAAAAAAAAGGAAATGCATGCAAGATTACTATTTTATATATTAAATAAATTAACAGAAAAAAATTGACTTTTAACAATTTATAATCAAGGAGAAAAAAAGTAAAGAGATAACAGAGGTCTTTGACAATGTTCTTGCTTTTATTTCAAAACCAGTCAACCATAATATACTGGTTTTCAGCTTTATAGAGTAATATTACGACCAGAAAAAAAATCAAACATGTTTGAGAAGTTTTAAGAAAATTAGCAGTTGTGGACAGTCATTGATCAAAATATTTGTTCTGAATTAACATTTTTAAAAAAATCATTTGTTCTTGAATCACCCAATTTAATTGTAATCTATTTTTATTAATAATTAATTTGTTCTAGAATGTGTTTATGTCTAATAATCACAACACAAATGAACATACATAGAGGATTTACTTCAGTGATCATTTATTACTACCAGGCACATGGCCCAATTTTAAGTCTCTAATTTAAAGTAATCATGCGTGTGTGTGTGTGCACATGTGCATGTGTATATAAATATATACATGTATACATATATATATATAACTATATCTTAATACATTTGACTTTTTTCCCTTTATTTTTATTGGACAAGTGTTCCAAGTTAATTGTTCAAAAATTAGAAAATTAAAATTAAAATATAATGACTGTTAACAATGTGGTCAATGTGATACATACATTTATGTGTGTTTTCAATACTTATAATTAAAAAGAACAAGAGGCTAGCAGTTGGCGTAATGGCTATGTCACTGGACTCCCATGTAGTTGATCACGGTTCAAGTCCCGGACCCAGAGGCTTAAACTCACGTCGGGTGTGTGTGCATGCGTGCCAAGATCCTGAGAGGAGAATGGAAGAGAATGGATTGTGGCGTGGTCATCCCCCTGGGAGGTGATTTCTCGCTTTCTCTCTCTTCTGGAAAGAGCACATGCCCTATAGAAAAAAAAAAAAAAAAAAAAGAAAGAAAAAAAATCTCTAAAAAAAAGAACAAAGTAGAGGAAGAAAGAAGTACTATCTTAAAATACACTTACTTTCTATAACTTGTTTTTTGTTTTTCCTACTTAATAACATATTGTGACTATCTTGACATTTCCATAGACATAAATGTATGACATAACTAAACAGAACATTCAGGATATAATTAAGTAGACAGCAGCTACTCTAGGAGCAAAAACACATATACTATAGGGAAATACAGGCTTAAGTTCTGCTCAAACTATTGGGAGGGTAAAGACTAACTAGGTCACTTTCAGTCAATCTGAAAGGGCAGTGATTTCAAAGATGCTTCTACCACTGACTGAAGCCATATAGCAGTATCGAAGACAGATAATTCTGGGGCCAGCATGTGGCATTGTGGTTAAGGCACTAGATTCCCACACAGTCAGTCATGGTTCAAGTTCTGTATCTGCTGGCTCAAGAATTATCCTGGGTATTGGGACCAGCAGTTAGCATAATGGCTATGTCGCTGGACTCCCACGGTTTGAGTCCCAGACCCAGTGGCTTAAAACTCACGTCGGGCACGTGTGCATGCATGCCCAAGATCCCGAGAGGAGAATGGAGGAGAAGGGATTGTGGAGTGGCCATTCCCCCTGGGGGGTGATTTCTCACTTTCTGTCTCTCTGTCTCTCTCTGTCTGTCTGGCGAGCGCACGTGCCCTACAGCAAAAACCTCTGAAAAAAAAAAAAGAAAGAAAGAAAGAAAGAAAGACAGACAGACAGAAAGACAGACAGAAAGAAAGAATTATTCTGGGTATCCTGAGAGGAGAATGGAGAACAAGGGATTATGGTATGGCTATCTCCTTTGAGGGGGTAATTTCTCTCCTTTCCTTTTCTCTGTATTTCTCTGTCTCTCTCCAGCTAGTGTATGCACCTAATGACAAAAACCTAAAAATAAATAAATAAATAATAAAAAGACAGATATTCTGAAAGAGATGCCCAGAGCCATCTGTATGCAGCCAAATACTTTTGTTGCCTTAGCATGGGAGTGGATGATCCTCTGGTTGGGCCATGAAAAATTACCTCTAGACAGTGAGGCTTTTCCC
Source organism: Tupaia belangeri chinensis (assembly GCF_000334495.1). Classification (NCBI taxonomy): domain Eukaryota; kingdom Metazoa; phylum Chordata; class Mammalia; order Scandentia; family Tupaiidae; genus Tupaia; species Tupaia belangeri. The sequence continues at coordinate 3,637,736 of NW_006159990.1, read as the reverse complement.
TTTTTGCCTTTAGAATCTACCTGAACAATACCAGAAAAGGATTATAGGAAATGGATTTCTTCTGGCTTCTCCCCTCAGATGATAGAAGGGACAGACATGAGCTGACAAAAGACCTTAAAAATAGTTGCCAGCATTTTAATGGCTTTATACTATATCCTACTGTGTTTTTTTTCTCCCTCCCCACACTCTGTAAATGTCGATATTTCCACACTCTGTGAATGTCCCACCCAGGTGACCAGGTGCACATGTGTGATAAAGTTGACATCTTTCACAATTACTGTCCTCTCTTGACAGTACCTTAGCAGCATCAAACCCACCAATGAAGTTTCCTCAAGCATTTTCTTATCTTTGTTTTTTTTTTTTTTTTTTTTTTTTGGGGGGGGGGGGGGGGGGGGGTTTTTCTTTAGTGCGCTCGTCAGAAAGACAGAGAGAGACAGAGAGACAGAAAGCAAGAAATCACCCCTCTGGGGGTATGGCCACACTGAATTCCCTTCTCCTCCATTCTCCTCTTGGGATCTTGGGCACGCACACACATGCGCCCAGCATGAGTTTAAGCCACCAGGTCCGGGACTCGAACCGTAGTCGAATACATGGGAGTTCAATGACACAGTCATTATGCTAACTGCTGGTCCCTCAAGCATTTTCTTATGTACTCTACCCTGACAACAAAGAGTCAAGGCAGGATATGTAGCCAGAAAGACACTGGTCCACAGGTTCTTCTAGCTCTCTTTGTGTCCCTGTCTGCTTGGTTGAGTCTTCACCTTTGTTGTCTTCTCTCCTGTGTGGTCCCCTCTCCACATGCACTGACATTTTGTCTCTGGAACCTGTGAGTACAGAAAACTTTGTATTCTCAAGCTGCTTCTGTGTATTAAAATAAATAAATAAATCACACACACGTAGTACATATATCCTTATGGATTTATAAAGGTAATGTTACTTTTGAAAACAGCATTTTTAATTTTTGCTATTTTTAAGTATTGGAATGAGTATTTATTAACACTTGGCTTACATGTATCAGTGTCATATAGGATATGACTTAAAACTCAGAAAACTAATATATTTTACTTTAGGATATAAAAATCTGGTTAGTAAAAGCAATGCATGATGAATTTAATTTTTGATTTTTGTTTTGACTAAAGCATATGAATATCTAAGTAATTATCATGTGAATCCCATGATTCACTCCGCACTTTATGTATTCATTTATTGAAAACTGGCTTAAAATTAATCTGTTCTTTGGAGAGCACTGAGAAATGTACCCAAAAAGATGAAGATACCTTTTAAAATGAGGTCTCTGTCATCTATACATTTATAATTTGGTTGGTGAGTGATGATGCACATTGCTATTTAAAAATATGTAACAACAAAAACTAAAGGCAGAATATGTAGCTAAACATATCGATTTTTAAAAATTGCTAATACTGAGATTTAGGTACATAGGCATGCCTAAGTACAAACACCATAGCTGAGTATAATATCTGGACACTATGGAAACTTGATTAATTATTAATTACACATTTTGACAGAAAATTCTTCCTATCTTATTGAGAAAAATACCTGGACAAAAAGAATATTTGATATAATGTGTCAAAAGTAAAATTTTCTTCTAATATAAACAAATATATATATATATATACACACACACACACACACACACACACACACACATACATACATACATATATAGCTGTTTTCGGAAAACATCCTTTTGTTTTTTGTTACTCAGAGTCCTATTTTATTATTTGTTAATAACACTTCAGTTGCCTAACATTTAAAAACACATTTTGAAAGCTTAGATAAAAAGAAGCTTAGTTAGCCAATGATCAAAAATATTTACCTTGTATATCCTACTAACTTTAAGAATTAGATTCTTCCTAGAGATGCTTAAATGAGAGAGAAAAAGAATGAGAGAATGTTCATATAGCATTTTTATTTCAAATGTCACACTGAGGTTGCCCTTACAATAAAATAATGTTAGTTCTATGCCAAAGTTTAGCTATGTTTTAGAACTGTCCTGCCTTAAAAATTGCAGTTTCCTTCCTTTTGCTTCTGGATTTTTTTTTTTTTTTTTGAAAAAACAGCCAATTTTTCCTCTGTTGGTATAACAAAAAACACAGGTATCTGCAGACTGACTATATAATCCTCAGCGTGAGAAGCAATCCTTTTATAAATAAATAAATAAATAAATAAATGAGGGAAGAGCCTGTATTCTATACCCTGGAGAAATTCTCACCGTGGCTTGATATCCAAGAAGAAAAGCCTTTGAAATGAATCTAATGTCACGTTATTGAAAACGTAGCTGCACAGATTAACGTTTTTTACTTTGCAATGGCTTACAAAGCTTGAAATGCCCAGAAATCTCCTAAACCACACCATTTAAGGAATCTAAATAAGCTTGCACGGTTTTAAGCTTTCTGACTTTGAATGTTAGCTTTGAAGTTTTGCCAGAACCTGACTGCAGAAGAGTTGCTTTTAAACTGAATTCATGACACTGGAATTAGTGTTGGAGGTTCAATATGCCTAATAATGATCTTGACCATGCTAACCATAGACAGCCATCACATATGGTACCTCTGAGTTAATAACTCTCCGAAGATAAGATGTGTAACATCCTGGCTCCAATATTTATTTATTTTTCATCTTTACACACTGGGGTTTTGGATAGTGTCCAGTTTAAAGAGCCAATTTCCTTAATGGCATATGGCATTTGTCCATGGGTAAGAGAGCATGAAAAGTAGAAAGAAAAAACGTTTATAAATTGTTGAATTATAAATGACCTAATATCTTATTCCTCCCCTTCTTTCTTTCTTTCTTTTTTTTTTTTTATTTCTTTTTCGCTTTCTTTCTTCCTCTCTTTTTTCTTTTGTTATCAGCTGAAAATTTATAGCAAACTTCTGGATAACTCTACTGCCAAGCTTCCTTGCCAACTTCCAACCAAGACCAATTCTCCTTCCATAAAGTTTTCCGGACCTTTACATAAACAAATTTCTCCTCATAGCATGAGGTTAATTACAAGCCTTTTTAATATTGAGATATACATTTTGCTTAAAATGTTTTGCATTTTACTACTTAGAGGTAAAGTACATCATATAAGTTTCCTCTTTCACCCTAAATTTCCCTTAAAATTTTCACTGAAGATAAAAAAGAAGAAAAAAAGAAAAACACAAAGTCTATACTACTGTATTTCAGAGAGAGTTACATATGGGGAGGTTTATTATTGCTCTCAGTTCCCCAGATTTTCCAAGAAAACATCAGGACTATTATTAGTATGTAGATTTGGCATCTGTCACAAAATTAAAGGGTAAGACTGTTGTCCCATAAGGTTTACAATTCTGTCAACTAAAATATTTGATTAATAATTCTAATGTAAAAGAGGCAGGTAGATATATTCTTCTTTAAATATACATTAAAAAGCTTCTTTAAATGTGTGTATACATATATATATATATATAATATGTATTTATATTTCAAAAAGCTATTTTGAATGCTAATTGAAAGGAAAAAATTAACTTGAAAAAGTCTTGATGTGACAATTTTGTCATGAGACATTTTGCTAAAATGTGACTGTAGGTAACTAAACTTGTTCAGCATCTAAATAATAATTTTAATCAATGGTTGATGCATATAACAAGTTAAAAATCTTTTATTTAGTTGGCTAGAAGACATAGGTACAAAATATAAGAAAGATGTCATTGATTTTGATAGTATCTAAGTAATCACATTTATGTAATCTGTCAACAACAGTGATTTTTTTATGTTTAATATAAAAATACAATAAAATATTATTTCAATTCTTTTTTATCTTCATTTGTTTTAATTTCATTTTCTTCCATACATTCAATCACATTATTATTTGTCTTACAAAATGGGTATTTCAACAGGTGAACATTTCTCCCTAGTACTGTTGATAAAACTACGAAATATCTTCAACAGATAATACCACACCTCTTACATTTCTATGTCTTCAGTTACTTAAGCAAGTATAATGGTGACTAGAAAAGAATTCTGGTAGGTATACTAATTTTCTGTAATCCTCACTTTCAAGTAAATTTGTGAACTTTTAAATAACAAATTGACAAACTGTTAAGAGATATCATTTCATTTACACATTTAAATATGTGTAAAAATTAAATGAGATAACTTATAATATTTGGGGTGAATGAAATTTTACTTTTCATAAAAAATATAAAAGTTGGGCCAGCCTGTGGAGTACTGGTTAAGTACAGTGGCTCTCACATGGTTTGAGTCTCAGACATGACAGATTGAAAGCATACTGGGTGCTGTGTGTGCATGCCCAAAATCTTGAAACAGGAAGAGATGGAAGAGAAGTGATTGTGCTATGGCCATTCTCCATGGTGGGGGTGTGGAGGTGCTTTCTCACTTTCCTTCTCTCTCTCTCTCTTTCTCTGGCAAGTGCACTTGCCCTGCAGAAAATTTAAATATATGCATAAAAATTACATTTAAAGAAATGGAACAACTGAAAAATGACCAATAGTTATTGATTAATAATTAGACAATATGAATATTTCTATCTGACAATGTGGAAATTGATGTACACAAATATATACATACATACAAATATACATTAGTCTACCAACAAATATACTTTCTCTTAGATCCTGTATTGCAAGTCTTTCCTTCCTCCTTTCCATTCTTTTTTCTTCTTTCTCTCATTTTTTTTGTTTTCTTTTATGAAAAAGGTCAGATAATTTTAAATGATACACTACTTGGTGGTATGCTATTCTTTCTTTTTAAGTCAGTTCATAAGTACTGACCTCCTAGACCATCCATGCTTTGGTATAGGTTTTGGTGATACTTAATGTTAAAAAAATGTCCCATTGGGGCTAGGAGGTGGTGTGGTGGTTGAGGGCGCTAGATTCTCACACGGCTAACCATGGTTCAAATCCTTGACCTGATGGCTTACTTTCTCAATTTCCTTCTCTCTCTCTCTCTTTCTTTCATTTTGTCCCTCTCTGGTCAAATTAAAATAAGTAAATAAATAGAGTTAAATAAAATAATTCTTTAAAAAAAAGAAAAAGTAAATTTTAAAAGTCTTATCTTTGAGGACTACACGAGTCTATTGGTTGGATAGCGATACAATACAACAAAAAAAAGTACTTTTACAACAGTGCGGTAAGCTTAGATTTTATGCAAATTTCAATCATAAAATTTGAAACAGTACTATGTAAAATATTCATAGAGTATTACTTTTTGAAAAATCTTTAGACTAAATCAACCCTAATTAAAAATTCATCAAATGTGCATGATTTACAAATTTGTAGGCAGAATGAAATATGAATTGGCCTTGATCTATTGACCCATGACCGTGTCAATTTAATTGTTAAAAAATGACCCCAATACTTTTTCAGGAGTACGTTTGAAATATTTGAGTTTTTCTATGTGAAACTTTCCAACACAGTTCTCAAAACAAAGAAATAGGATCAGATGATATATAAGGGTTTTTTAACAAACTAAGAATCGAAGCCTACGTAAATCTGCCATAATGTTTCAGAGGTACAATAATGGTTGAACTAAACTTCAAAGATTGAGCAGAAGTTTTCCTGCTAAATTAGGTAGAAAATACTTTACCATGCTGTGAAATAAGCATATGCAAACACAGCATGTTGAAAAGTAGTAGCCCAAAAAACTATTACTCAAGAACAGGGAAAATGATGGGCTATTGGACTGGTCAGATAAGCAAAAGACTTATGCAATAATTTGGATGATGAGTCTTTGAGACTTGGTTTTTAGCACATTTCTCAACATGAAACCATACAAATTATCTTTCTTTTAAATCCTCACAGCATCAAGTTGTTGTACCAGATCTTTATTTATATGTAATCAAAATTTCAGTACTAAGGATAAGTTACATTCTTGGGAATTATAAAGGTGAAAAATATTCTATCTGAATTAATAATTAATATTGGTAGAGAATGTGATTTAATTTATGTTTCACTTCACCAGTGCTTAGCATGGTAACTTTCAAAAGTAAAACTTTAATGAATGTTTTTTGAATTGAATTACATTTTACTTTATTAAATAAATCAGTTGTAATTGTTTTAGTTCTTCGTTTCCAGTTTGGACATTTTCTTTCTTGCTTTTATTTTTAATTAAGAATTCTGTATCTCTGTAAAATATTAATAACTCTGTATCGAGTGGCAAATCTGTAAAATTCTTGTTTTTCCTTTTTCAGACTCTCTTTTTAGGATTATATAAGACTTGCCTTTATAAGACTGAAATGTTTAATGCAAAGTGATTATTCTGCCTACTAGTTAGTATCAAAAATATTTTGATATTTCAGTGGAGATAAAGCCTTTATGATTTTCATCCATATTTTAACTCCTTGCTGACTGACAACTGTTAAAATCTAAAATATCTTAACGAAGAAGGCATTAAGTCAGTTTCTACATTTTTCCCTTTGCCAGTTATTTTAAATTATATTGTTGGGAGATTCTGTTTTAGCAATAGTGGAAAAATCTGTTTCAGATCAACCTTTGTGCTGAGGACAATTAGAAAACTTGACAGGAAAAGAAAATCTGTTCAAAGTCATCTAAATGGAACTAAGATAGTGAAAACACAAGTTCAGAGAGAAAGGCAATGCAAGGAGAGTTCAATATTTAGCATTAATTTTTCCTTCAAATAATGTACTGATACAAACATAACTAAAACATTGCAAAGTTTACAAAAACTCATCTGGTTGATTAAAAAGTGGTAATATCAGAAATACTGTACTTTCTGGGATAGCCATTAAAATATTAACAATAAAAAAATTAACAACCTAAAAGTGGGCATGAAATAATTTTTAAAATACTCAAGTCAAAAGGAGTAAGCAGAATAAAGAAAAGGGAACATAGAATATGAAAGACAAATGGGCCAGTAGGTAGTATGTGGTTAAGATGCTAAACTCCCACATAGTCGACCGCAGTTTAAGTCCTGGACATGGTGGCTTACTTTCTCCCTTTCCCTCTCTCTCTCTCTCTGGTGAGTGCATGTAAAAATTAATAATAATAATAATAATATTAAATACATAAATCTTTTAATAAAAGAAAAATAAGTAAATAGCAAAGTAGAAAATTTAAATCTAATTATATTAAAATTACATTAGTGTAAATATTTTGAATATTACAGGTAGAAGATAAAGATTGTTGCTATACAAAAACAAACAAAACTCAACTCTTAAGAGGTGCACATTAGGGACCAGCAGGTGGCGTGGTGGTTAAGGCGCTGGACACTCCCATGTGGCTGTCTATGGTTCAAGTGCCGAACTTGGTGGCTTGCTGCTTTCTCACTTCCTCTCTCTCTCTCTCTCTCTCTCTCTCTCTCTCTCCCCCTGTTTGTCTATCTCTGGTCAAATTAAAATAAATGAATAAATAAAAAATTAAATAAATAATTTTTAAAAAGAGGCGCACCTTATACATAAGAATATAAGAAAAAGAAAAAATAGAACAGTTTACTAAGTGAGCTATAACCAAAATAAAGTTGTTAGAAAAGGGATGTATCAGATGACACTTTTTAAAGTACACAGACATTATTTGAAGAAGAGAGCCATTTCATAATAATATATGCTCAACCAACTGAAAATATTTGAAGATTCTAATACAATACATCCTAACAGCAATCCTTCAAAACAGATAAACAAAACTTGACTGAAATGACAAAAAACCCTACAAATTTAGAAACACAGTGATGGATTTTAACATTGTTGTCTCTGAATAACAATAACAAGCCAACAATGGCAAACAAAAAGAAAAAAAAAAAAAAGAAAAACTTTAAGTGCATAGAACTAAACAAACATGAGTAACAAAATGACCTAATTGACCTTAAATGAGACTCAGCACCTACAAACTGAGTAACAGTCACATATTGCAAGTACACATGGAGTACTTAGCAAAGTCCACCACACGCTGGTCTGTGATGTCCATATTCAAAAGTTTAAAAGATTAAAATCACATAGGATACTATATCTGACCATGCTGAAAATCAACTATAAATCAAGAACAAAATACAATTCTCCAATATGTAAATATTTACCACCCAAAATAATCCATGAAAGAAAGAAGATTGTATAATGGAAGTTAGAAATGAATTATAATGCCTCACAGAAAACTGCATTTTATAGCAGCACCATTATCTGCCTCTAAACTGACAATCTTTGGCAAGACTAATAAAAGAGAAAGAACAGTAATCATTATCAGGAATCACAAAATGGACATGAATGATACTCAAATTTAGGAAAATCTCTTTTATATTAAATGGCTGTAGTAGACATCCATCTCCTGAATTTATTTATTTATTTATTTTTTGGAGAGGTTTTTGCTATAGGGCGCGTGCGCTCGCCAGACAGATAGAGACATAGAGACAGAAAGCGAGAAATCATCCCCCAGGGGGGATGGTCAAACCTCAATCCCTGAATTTATTTTTTGGAGAGGTTTTTGCTATAGGGCGCGTGCGCTCGCCAGACAGATAGAGACATAGAGACAGAAAGCGAGAAATCATCCCCCAGGGGGGATGGTCAAACCTCAATCCCTGAATTTATTTTTTGGAGAGGTTTTTGCTATAGGGCGCGTGCGCTCGCCAGACAGATAGAGACATAGAGACAGAAAGCGAGAAATCATCCCCCAGGGGGGATGGTCAAACCTCAATCCCTGAATTTATTTTTTTAAGAGAGATATTTTTGCTATTGGGCACAGGCACTAGCCAGAGAGACAGAGAAAGACAGAGAAACAGAAAGCAAGAAATCACCTCCCAGTGGGCATACCCACACTGCAATCTCTTCTCTATTCTCTTCTCAAGACTTTGGGCTCACAAGCACACGCACCCAGCATGAGTTTTAAGCCCCTGTGTCCGGGTCTCTAACTGCCTCAATGGTCAACTATGTCCAGAAATGTTACCATCATGCCATCTGCTGGTCCTTCTCCTGAATTTTGTTGAAGTATAGACCTCATTTAAAAATATATCATAAGACCCAGATCTGAACTGTACACTTAATTAGGTGGTATTTTAGTAAAGATCAATGGTCTTTATTTTTTTCTTAACTATTTTAAGTATGTGTAAACTGGCTCCCAAAATGAGTAAAAATTGCCTTGTCTCTTCTTTTCCCATGAAAAATTTTTTTCTCTTTCTTTTCTTTTCTATTCTATTCATTTTGTCTTTTTCTTTCCTTCCTTCTTCCTCTTTCCTTCCTTTCTTTCTTTTTTTCTCTTTTTCTTCTTTCTTTTTTCTCCTGATCTTTCTTCCACCATGCTTTCTTTCCTTTCTTTGCCAAAGGGCAGAGCACTTTCTGAAGACAGATGGAGAAAGGGAAAATGAGAAAGTAAATCCATGGGAAATTTTCACAACAATCACTTCTACTTCATTTTTCTTTTCTGTTGACATTTTGGGCATGCACGCACACACCCTCACTGCATTTCTTAAGCTGCAAGGTTCAGCACTCAAAAACCACAGTTGGCCATGTGGGTTCTGGCCACTTTAAATACCAAGACACAGGCTGGCATGATTTATGCTTATTCTAAAAAATGGAACTAGAAAATACATACCTTTTATAAAGAAACTGTAAGTAATAGGCTTTTATCTGTATTAAAATTTTAAGATTATTTTTCATAGAGAGTGAAATTGTAAAATGGTACAGACACTGAGGAGTAAAGTTTGGCAGCTTCTTACAAAACTATAATCAGATAATTCAGAAATCCCTTGGTATTTACCCAAAGAAACTGAAAATATGTTCATACAAAACCTACATACAGATGTTTACAGAATGTTTTTTCATATTTCCAAAACTTGAAAGCAATTAAGATGCCCTACAATAGAAACCAGCAGAAGGTTTAATGGCTAGGTCATTGGACTCCCATGTAATCAACTGCAGTTAGAGTCTCAGACCCAGAGACTTAAAACTTACACTGGGTGCATGTGCATGCATGTCTGAAATCCCGAGGAGAATGGGGGAGTAATTTCATTTTTTCTGTCTCTCTGTCTCTCTCTGTCTCTCTGGCAAGTGCACATGCCCTACAGCAAAAATCTCTAAAAATTAAAAAAAATATATCCTATAGAAAATGAATAGCTAAAATAAGATAGTACATCTAGACAATTAAATATTATTCAGTAGTAAAAAAAAATGACCTTTCAAGATATGAAAAGACATGGAAGAAACTTAACGTACATCATTAAGTAAAAAAGGTCATTTTGAAAGTGTCACATGCTATATGAGTCCAACTATATGATATTCCTTAACAGACAAAAGTGTGAAGACAGTAAAAGGTCAGTGGTTGCCAGGAGTTGGTTGGGGAAGAAGGAGAGTAGCAAAAATTACTAAGGCAGTGAAATTATTCTGTATGTTGTTTTAATGGTGGATATATGTCAATATACTGTAGTCTAATACTATAGAATGTGCAACAGAAATGAAATCTAAACTACAGACTTTGAGTGATTATGATAATGAAAGTAGAAGCTATTGATTGTAACAAATGGACCATTTTGATTGGGAGTGTTAATGATGGAAGAGGCTATGCATATGCAGGGGATATGGGAACTCTTCTTTTTGCTCAACTTTACTATGTTTCACTTCTAATTTTCCCTATAGTGATCTTACACAGAATCTCCTATGTTTGTAAATTGGAATGACAATTATTAAGTCTTATGTTTCTCCTCCCCCAATTAGAAAAATAGAAAATATCTCTTCTGATATTAAAATGCACTGGAAAAAATGCATTTGTCTCTTAGAAACACAATGTTATCCCTCTAATTCATTGGCTCTGGAAATTTTTACTTGAGCCAATCACTGTGGCCAGTGCTATGAAACAGATGGACCTATGTTAGTTGGGACATCCTATATCAAAATTGAGAGCCATTTCAGAAGAAGTTACAACTGAATAGAAACATTTACTACTCATTTCTTGCTGTGGATTTATATGGTAGTACTTCCATTCAACCTGAAGAACTTTCTATATTATTTCTTTGAAAGTACAATAGTTTGCTCATGTCAAGTTCTTTCTGTTTTTGCTTATCAAGGGCTTCTTTTATTTCACCTTCATTTCTGAAAGATAATTTTGTTGGATATAGAGTTCTAAGTTATAAAAAAAAATAGTACATGAATGGTATAAATTATTTCATTGCCTTCTGTTGCTGTCTCTGATGAGGTATTAGTCATTAATGATATAGATAGCTTTATTCATAATGATTTGTTATTCTCTTGATGCTTTCCAGATACTTCCTTTGTTGTTGATCTCAACGGTTTGATTATTTCTCAGTGTAGTTCTCCATGTTTATTCTATTCAGGGTTGCTTGAGCTTCTTGGATCAACAGATTAATTTTTTTCATCAAATTGTAGTTTTCAGTCATTATTTTTTAAATATAATTTTCTGTCTCTTTCTTCCTCTCCTCTCCTATGGGAATTTCGACTACTCTCATACTAATAAACCTGTTTGTCTTACAGAACTCTGATGCCCTTTTCATTTTTCATTGGCCTTTTCTTCCTCTCTGTTAATTAGATGGTATAATATATATTTCCTTATTTTCATCTTGAATATGCTACTAAATTCCTTTAGTGAAACATCATTTAGATTATTGTAGTTTTTAATTGCAGGATTTTCATTTTGTTTTCTTCAATAATTTTTACATTTCTATAAAGACTCTATTGATTTGTTATTGCTATATTTTCAAAATTTTTTAGGAACAATTTTTTTAGTTCCTGGACATATGTGTAATAAAAGAGTGATTGGAGACTTAGTGTACTAAATCCTACATCAGGAAGTACTGAGAGATCATGTCTACTGAGTGTTTAAAATCAGAATGTGGATCATATTTTCTAGTTTCTATACCTATCTCAATTTCTTGACATTATTGAAAACTAAAAATTTTAGTCAATATATACTATATCTGAATTCCAAGATTTTTTGGAAGTTTGTTATTGCTTTTTAATCTTTTAAATTATTTGTTTCTGCATTTCATAATTTTTTATAACTAAGTCTGAGATTTATTTCTCCTGCAGTGTGGGGTCCAGACAACTCTGCTCAGACTGATTTTTTGTTGTTGTTCTTCTTCTAATTTTTAAGTCTGACAATCTCATAGAATTTGACTTTTCTGTCTGCATATATTGGTGACCAGCCAGTGGCTGGTCAGAGACAGTTCGAATATCTCAGGCTAGTATGAGTTACATGTTGTGTGGGTGGGTGGGAGGCAGATTCAGTGTTTGGGTCACTTACAGATCTGTACTAGGTATTTTCTCTCGAGCCCTGTTGATTCTCCTATGTCCATAAGCACAGGTTCCAGGTAAGCCAGGGATATGTAAATAGATTTGAACCCCTCTAGTTTAATCTCCCACAGGTTCCAGGTAAGCCAGGAATATGTAAATAGATTTGAACCCCTCTAGTTTAATCTCCAACAAGGCATTTTAAAATTCATGTGTACAGCAAAAGTTAAGATTATGCTTTCCCAAACCAGAATGGCACCTCAGATTAACAGATTCTGGTCGTTGGCTTTCCTTTATGTGCTACACCTGAAGAGGAGGAAAGTAAAGGACCCATTCATCAAGGCCAAGAAGCTGCACATCCTTGGGACCAACATTGTTTTAGTAGAACTTTCATGTTGCCCGATTATGAATTAGTGGGGAAAAATATCATCCTGAGGCCAAAAGGCCATGATTCCTATTCTCACCTAAAGCTTGTTATGTTTCAAATATAAAGTTTTGAAGTTTTGTATTCATTTGGTTATTTCCATAGTCTTAAAAGAGTTGTTTTTTGTCATTCTAGTTTTATAAGTGCCTTTTCAGGAGTAACCCACTTAACCATAGCCACCAATTCCCTATAATCTCCTTTATTGGCTTAATAAGCAAAGGATAATCTAGAATCATGAGCAAAAGGAATAAAAAATTATATATGTTTACTTTGAAAATAGTTTTAATTCCTTAAGTTAAATAATAAAATTGTCTTTAGATTTCTATATGAAAATCTACATACTCTAATTATTGTCTTATTATATTTTTTATAACCTCCAGTCACACATAATTTATCATACATGTTATTTACTAAGGCATGCATATGTTTAAGTTTTCCCTTTTTTAGGTCCTACATATTAAGTCATTTTATTTATTCACTAAATTTGTATTATATTTCTAATAATTGCTAGATATTGTTTAATACTGTTAGAAAGCAACAAGGACCAATAGTCAGACACTCTGTTCAGGAAGTAACAATCTAACAGGGAAAGAAAACATAATGTCCCATTAAAATACTAGTCAAGAGCACAATAGATAAATTACCTGAACTTCACTGTTTGTTAGTAATAAAATATATCTCACAAAGGTTTTCTGTTGCCTCTGCCACCCTTTCCCTCACATACATTCCTGCAATAGACCCTGTTGGTCTCTTATGTGTGCAGAGAGGAGCACAAAAATCTGTACAGTTTTAGAAAGTGCCATTCATAATTGTCTGGAAGCCAATTCCTACCTATTTTCAAACTCTCCTTTCTTTCCTAGAAAGTTTCATCTATACTCTTCCCCCATTTCACTGAATAGCCAACCAAATTCAAATTACTTTCTGAAAACATAATATAATACCCACCCCCCAAAAAAAATGAAACTAGATCTTTGGGGACAAACATATTTCCAACTTTCTGTAACTAAGAATAACAACGAAACCCAATATTTTCATTATATCAAGTAAACAATTGCTCTTTTATTGTAATTTCCAAGGAAATAAATGTCAGAGTATGGTATCGTGATACACTGCAATTCCTTATATGTTTACCACTGAAAGTATCTCTATAGGGTAGATTCATGATGAGATGAAATGAAAAAAGCAGGATTAAGCAACAGTCGACTGATATTAAAATGTCAAGCACAAGGTGAAAATAATCCTTTGATTGAAGATAGGAGTTTGTGGGATTCACATGTTATCATGGATTATACAGGGATGAACAATAACTTCAGTAAAGATATTTTCTTTCATTTATTTGACAAGCTACTATTCTGTTGAAGGCAAGGTAAGAAAGGAAGGAAGATCAATTTGTAACTCCTTCATAAAACAGAATTGATTAATATATGCTATGAAAACAAAGAAACTAAATTCTCAGCAGTTTAAAGTGAAAAGGAGTTCATTAAATTTCTGCAGATTCAATGTAGGGCAACGTTACTTTCTTCATATAGCTCTGTAACTGAGGCTGAAAAATGCTTGTGTTCAACACTTCCCTTCACATCACCATGACACAGGGAAGGGCTGTGATAGACTGTGCATTAGTTTAAGCTTCTTTCTTTTATTTTTTTCGAGAGGTTTTTGCTATAAGGCGCGTGCGCTCACCAGACAGAGAGAAACAGAGAGACAGAAAGCAAGAAATCACCCCCCAGGGGGGAGGTCCATGCCGCAATCCCTTCTCCATTCTCCTCTCAGGATCTTGGGCACACATCCACCCTTCATGTAAGTTGCAATTTAATAAGAGGAATTAGACATCCACCCCTAAGTCTAAACAAGAAGAGATATAATAAAAGACAATAATGTAAGTATAAAGATAATGACAATAAAAATTAATAAAATATAGCTTTTCACAAAGATGGTACTGAATGCAAAGAAGAAAGCTTCTGCCCTCAAAGCTGAAGCAAAGACAAAAGCTTTGAGGGTCAAGAAGGCAATACTGAAAGGTGTCCACCGCCACAAAAAAAAAAAAAAATCTGTACATCTTCTTCCTTCTGGAGTCCCAAGACTCTGTGGCTACAAAGGTAGCCCAAATATCCTCAAATGAGTACACCCAGGAGAAACAAGCTTGACCACTATGCCATAATCATGTTGCATTTGACCACTGAGTCTGCCATGAAAAAGATGGAAGATAACACCACACTGTATTCATTGTGGATGTCAAGGCCGATAGCATCAGATCAAATAGGCTGTGAAGGAGTTCTATGACATTGACATGCCAGGGTCAACACTCTAATCAGGCCTGATGGAGAGAAGAAAGCCTATGTGTGACTGACCCCTGATCATAAAGTTTTGGATGTTGCCAACACAATTGGAATCACCTAAACTGAATCCAGCTGACTAATTCTAAATACTCACTTTTTCACCATAAAAAAACTAACAAAATACCCCTATATTGATGCATTATTTTTACCAAGCATCATTCTAAGTTCCCTAAAATGTTCTACACATTATCAGTACTCTAATTCTCACAATTCTATGAGATAGATAGTATTGTGATTATCTTATTTTATGTATAGGAAAATGATAAACAAAGGAGTTAAGTTACTTATTCATTATATACAGAGCATTATATACACACTAAATATTATTTGTATAATTATGTGTATATGTTATATATACATTATATATCATGTATATTTCATTACAGTATATAAGATACAAAAATGGTTTGTTTGTTTGAGTCAAGAGTTGAACTTAAGAACTCCGGTCCCTGGTCCTGGGCCTAATAGCTTACCAGGACATAATAGTATTAGCATTAGTACTTTGATTTCTTTCTTCATTTTTAATTTATAAGACTTTTGTGAAAAGAAAATTGTGAAAAAATGTCTTACTGTTACCATAAAACTGATTCTAGTGCAGTAATATATGGTTAAAGTAGGGAGAAAGGATTGGAAATCTGTCTACTAGGGGTAGTATGTACTATTTTCAAGCTACAAATTAGAAAACTGGCACTAATATTAAAAAAAAAAAACAACCTTGAAACTTTTTTATTTGTTAAAAATATGGCCACTAAATATGACTTTCACATTCCCTTACCTTTGTGAAATAATAGCTAAAAATAAGGTTACCTTTGCATTAAAAAAACAAAGAAACAAAAAAATAGAGTATACAGAGGCAGTCAGTAATATACTGTCAAGCTAAAATTAAAAATATTGAGTTTGTGATTTCAACAGTTTAACTTAAAAAATAAAACAACTTTCTCTTACATGTGTGCAAACAGTCCAGGATTAAGAAAGCTGTAAAGGTAGGATAAAGACAACACCAAATAATGAAAAGAGTATCTTACCAGCTAATTATTACCCAGCTGGGTAATCTTGTCTAATTCTATAAAAAGGCCAAAAAGCACAGTTATCTGGAAGCCACCAGCAGTGAGTTTCAACACCCTCTACATTCCATGAAATCCATACATTTGTCAAAAGCATTTGATTTTCCAGTCTTGAATGTGCTCTCCTTTATTCTGCATTATCACTGAACTAAAGAAACATTGAGATTCTATATTTTTTAGCTGCTCCCTCACTATCTGATCTCTCAAAAATTCTATAAATACAAGCAACACAAACTCAATATTTACATAAACTAAATATTTACCTTTTATTCCTGAGAATGCAATTAACTTCAATGGTCAGCACTAAATATTGTTCTAAAGAAATTAATACTTGGAAACAACCAACTTCACTTTTCAGTCACCAATCAACCATATAAACAATATTACCTTTAATGTAAGTAATCTTTTCGATAATAGCCATTAAACTGGGATGAATAATGTCTTATTGTGTTTTGATTTGCACTTACCTAATAATTAGTAATATTGAGCATTTTTATATACTTGTTCATCACTCGTTTTTTTAAGATTGATCTATTAAGATTATTTGTCCATTTTAAAATCAATTTTTCTTTCTTTTATTTTTAAAATTTTTTCCTTTTTTTTGCAACTGCAGTGTTTTATTTCCTTGAACATCCTTTTCTTGAATATCCCATATATATATAGTTTTCAAATATTTTTTCCCATTCTGTAGGTTGTCTCTTCACTCTGTAGCTTGTTTCATTTGCTGTGCAGAAGATTTTTGTTTGATATCACTTGATTTGTCTGTGTGTGCTATCATCAAAGAGACAAAGAGTAAAAAAAAAAAAATGCAGACAAGAATATGGAAAATAGGAAACTCTTTTTTTTTGGAGAGGTTTTTTTGTTTTGCTATAGGGCACATGCGCTCGCCAGACAAACAGAGAGAGCGAGAGAGACAGAAAGCGAGAAATCACCCCCCTGTCCCTTCTCCATTCTCCTCTCAGGATCTTAGGCACACACGCACACGTGCCCAGCGTGAGTTTTAAGCCACCAGATCTGGGACACGAACTGTGGTCGACCACATGGGAGTCCAGCGACATAGCCATTATAGCCATTACGCTAACTGCTGGTCCCTAGGAAACTCTTTAATATTGCTGATTGAAATATAAATTAGTATGGTCATTATGGAAAACAATATAGAAGTTCTTCAACAAAAAAGAATTACCACATAATTCGGAAATCCTGCTACTAAGAATACAAAGGGGTGGGGATGGCAGATGGCGTGGTGCTTAAGGATGCTGGACTCCCATGTGGCCAACTTCGGTTCAAGTCCTGGACCTGACGGGTAGCTTTCTCACTTTCTCTCTCTATCTCTCTCACTCTGCCCCTCTCTGGTCAAATTAAAACAAACAAAAAATAAATAAAGTGAAATAAAAATAATAATTTTTTTAAAAGAATACATAGGGGGAACTAGCAGGTGGTATGGAGGTTGAGGTGTTGGCTCTCACATGGGCACTTACATGGTTTGAGTCCTAGACCAGTGGTTTGAAAATAATGCAGGGTGTGTGTGCATGCATGTTCAAAATCCTGAGAGGAAGCTGGAGGAAAATAGATTGCAATGTGGCCATCTTCTCGGGTGGGTGACTTTTCACTATCCCTCTCTCCCTATCTCTCTTTAAAGAGTTATGTGCCATCTGGCAAAAACAAAACAAAACAAAACAAAAGAAATTCAATGGAAAGAATAGTCAGTATGTCATAGATATATTGGCACTTTAATGTCATTTGCAGCACTATTCACAATAAACCAAGATAATCAAAAAACTCACCAACAGATGAGTGAAGAAAATGTGCCACACACACACACACACACACGTATATGTACATATACACATTCTTATGTATATACTTATTTATATTATATATGTATTTATATGTATATAAAAATGTGCTATATATACATATATACATAAATACACACATCACGTGAATATATATATATATTTATATCACACAATATAATGTTATCAGCTATTAAAAACTAACATACTATCATTTAATCATTTGAAGCAATATTGAAGGGGCCAGAAGAAATTATTATAAGCACAGAAAGAAAAATATCACATATTCTCACTCATGTGAAGATTAAAAAAGATGACCTCAGGGTCAGCAGGTGGTGTGGTGGTTAAGTGTGCTGAACTCCCTCATGGTCAACTTGATTTGTCTGTGGACCTCTTGGCTTACTTTCTTTCTCCCTCTTTCACACACATATACTCTGTCCCTCTCTGGTCATATTAAAATAAATAAAATTAAATAAAACAGTTCTTTAAAAATAAACACATGAACTCATAGAAGAAGGGAGTAGAATAGTGAACACTAGAGGCTGGGAAAAGTAGAGGGCAAGTAGAGGGTGATAGAAAAACTGATCAATGAGTATAAAATTACTATTATATAATAAGTTACAGTGTTACATATTCTAATAAGGGAACTATAATTAATAATTTATCTTATAGTTTAGATTAAGTGAAATAGATTTTAAATATTCCTAACACAAAATAATGACATATTTGAGATTATCTATATATTAATTACTCTGATTTGATCATTACAAATTGTGTTCATATGATGAAAAAGCACACTGTACCTACCCCATGAATAAGTACAATTATTAAGTGTTGATTAAAATGGCTTTTAAATTAGATACTAACATGGCTATGAGAGGTAAATAAAATAAATAATAAATAAAGAAATATAGAAGAGTAAATACCTATAATAAAAACATTGATTTTTATACACAGACCTTTTCTTCACCCCACACATAGAACTACATTCATTTGCTAAATATTTTCATTTTCTACTGTTTTCAATTAACTTACTTCATCAAGACATTAAAGCACTTCGTTTTTGTCATACAAAACTTTTTTAAGGTTTGTAATTATACCTGAACATCAGCATGGTTAATGTAAATGGTTATTTTGTTTCTTAGAATATTTCCAAATTTCCTATTATTAATATTAATATTAATCAATAAATGAAAACTTGGAACCAGCAGTTAGCGTAATGGCTATGTCGCTGGACTCCCACATAGTTGACCACGGTTCGAGTCCCAGACCCAGTGGCTTAAACTCACGCCGGGTGCGTGTGCATGCGTGCCCAAGATCCTGAGAGGAGAATGGAGGAGAAGAGACTGCGGTGTGGCCATCCCCTCTGGGGGGTGATTTCTCGCTTTCTATCTCTCTGTCTCTGTCTGTCTGGTGAGTACACGTGCCCTATAGCAAAAACCTCTCCAAAATAATAATAATAATAATAATAATAAATACATAAATAAAAACTTGAAAATTTGAATTTTTTGGTTTTTGAAATATTTAGACAATAAAATTGATATTTCAAATGTAATCATTTTACATTTAAAGAGTAAATCAGAAACCATAATTTTACTGAAGAAAATATATTAGTATAGCATAATGTATTTCCTGTAAAGTGCTTTGATATTTTTTAAAACCTTCTAAAATAAATAAAATAAAATGTATCTTCAATATATCCCCTTTATTCTGGAGTCTTATAGTGTGCTTCTACTGGAAACAAAATTCAGAACCTCTTCTAACTTCAAAATAAAAAAGGTAATTTGGAGAATTTAAGTAAAATCCATATGTGGTTATTAGAGATTTACATCAGCCATACAACACGGTAAATGATTCTCCTATGACCTCACTTCAGACGTTGTTCTTTCAAGTTATGACTTGAACTTTTCTGAGTTGTTTCCTGTTAATGCTTCTATCACAACTTTTAAGACACTTAAAAATTCTTGTTCCTCTTTTATTCACATTAGTTTAGTCTCCATGAAAATCTGAGTTCAGGATATTAAGTTTATATCCCATTTATGCTGGACAAAGGATTTCTTCAACAAAGTAGTTATATTTGGTTAATCAGATAATTTAACTTCCAAGAACTCTGTTTGTGTTCTTAGTGACATGACTATGAAATTTAACATTAGATTTTTTTTTTAGATTCCACAAATATCTTTATATATTTGTTCCTGCAGCGTTATGAGAAACTTATTTGAAACACCAGTAGTGATATTGTCCTTATCCCAGTATGCTACAAAATTCCATTGTTGTCACTGAGGACTCACTTGCCAAGTTAGAAATACTCATGCTTTAAAAAATGTCTTTTCTGCCATCCAAATGGTCATAACTGCTACAAAGACAAATGCCATGGATCTATGATAGTTATTTCTATAAATCTTCAAATAGTAACTCTAAATAAAAAATTAAAAGATGCAAAATAACAGGAAGACTTAATATATTTTTAGAATGAGTTCTCTTAGTCATAGTTAAAGAGTTTATGGTGGATTGGGAAAATGTTAAATATTTTAATAGGATTTTTATTGCTGTTATTTGTGAGCGTTACTGTGGTTCATTACTGGAGTATTCATCATTGAATTATTTGGGGATTCTAAACCAAAGCAATTGAATATGACTTTGAAAAGTACCACTATCTCTTATTGCACAAACTAGACATTTAACAAATTTTTTAACTGTCTTTTGATTTATTATGTAACCTTGGCATTTTAATATTAACTTCTTTTTTTTTTTTTTGTAATCTTACCCTTTTCTCAATTGCATTGTCCTATGTTTCCTGCTCTCTCAAAGGGAGGTGATCTAGATTAATGAGTTTGAACTCCATAGATTAATACTCTACAATAGCAATCTTTTTTTCAATTGGTATTATTTCACTATTTCAATTTTCTGAAAACACTTGGGAATCCTACTAACCTAGAGGGATGACAAAACATAAGATTAAGCTAGAGCTGCAATGATGTAAATTCTCCCACAACCTTCAGAAATATGAGAATATCAATTTCTTTAGGATTAGACCAAAGAAGAGCTGACTGATGCCAAGACAGAAAGACGATTTGTTCTTTAAAGGCTCTTTCAAAGCTCATTCCCTAAGGCTTGCCCTCTAACTATAATCATGCTCATGAGAGAAATAAAGCCAATGAGATACATTCCACAGAAGCACGGAATGTTTACTGAAGTTTGATCAAAGAGAATCAAACAATTTTTTAAAACAGCATTGACTATGCAAATTAGTCTAGGAGAGTGGTGTTATAATAATTGCAACAGCCTTCTATGATTAAATTTGAAGGTGTGCTCTAGAAATGCAGGCAGAAAGTTGCTGGTAAAGAAAACGAACAAATTCAACAGTTAAAATACATGATGAAATTACTTTATATTGATTATTACTGTATGTTAATGAAAATATATTAAATATTCTTTATAATAGTAAAATATGTACTTGTTTTTAGAGGAAAAAGCTCAAGACAAGTTTGCATCATCTGTCTCTAAAAATACCTGGTGTTGTAACCCTGTTTTTCTAGGACAGTAGCAGTAGTAGCGATAATAATAATAATTATTATTATCTGAATTATCCAGTAATGTTATCCCAAATAATTGTAATTATTCATACTTAATAATTCATGAATGGGAAAACTCATTTACCTTTGGAAATATACCATTAATAACAAGTAACCATTTATCATAAGCTTACTATTCTATAAATACGTACCAAACGTTTTATATACATTGTCTTTTTTATTTTCATGGCCATGAGAAAGCAAAATATACATTTCTCAAAAGTACAAAATATTTACTAAATCAGAACAAAGGGAAATTTGACTACATTTTTTAGGCATACTATCATGTGATATATAATTTTACTTATTATAATAAAATAATTTGATTTCTTCATTATGAATATACATTAGAAAGGTTAAATAATTTACTCATGCTGCAGGAGTAATGAAGATGTCATTGTAGACATTTGAATAGAGATCATTTTATCAAGAGTTACACTCTTAACCATCATATGACCTGACTACGTGACTACTTATTAGAATAAATCTATTCTGGTTTGGTAAATGTTCCCAAGAAAGGAACAGAAAAATAAATCCTTCTCAAGAATTTTCAAAAGTAGTTTCTGAGTCTTGAGTAGTGTGCTCTTAGGGTACAAATATTGTTACAATCAGTTTATGACATATATTTGTAATCTACAATATGTTGTAGATTTTTAGGAAACAATATCTTGGATTAAAAAAAAGAATAGAAAAAAAGTTAAAAATTATAATTTAAAATTTAAGTCATGAAAAAATGGCAATAGCAGCACTGTCAAGATAAATTGTACACGGGAACCAGCAGTTAGCGTAATGGCTATGTCGCTGGACTCCCACGTAGTCGACCGCGGTTCGCGTCCCGGACCCGGTGGCTTAAAACTCACGCCGGGCGCGTGTGCGTGCGTGCCCAAGATCCCGAGAGGAGAATGGAGGAGAAGGGATTGCGGCGTGACCATCCCCCCTGGGGGGTGATTTCTCGCTTTCTGTCTCTATGTCTCTCTCTGTCTGTCTGGCGAGTGCACGCGCCCTATAGCAAATCTCTCTCAAAAAAAAAAAAAAAAAAGATAAATTGTACACTTTATTTTCCATTAAATGATCAAACAAATTCAATATTATCAACAACCAGAAGAGAGTTCCTCAGTTATGTGGATCATAAAAAAGTTTACAGGTGAAATGTGCCTAGAAGACTATATAGCAGTTGAAAAAACAGCAACTGAATAGAATTATTGGTAAAAAAAAGTTGCATATGAGAATATATAACCCACAATAAGAATTTAATAAAGAATTTTTTATTTATGTACAGTTCATAAGTTATAGTTGAATTGGTTTTTAAAAGTTTAACTTATATTTATTAATTTATTGGTTAAAATAGCTTAATTTTTCACAATTTATTTTGTTAACCTTCAGAAAAATATTTTTTTCTTTAAAAAGACAGTATTTGGGACCAGCAAATGGCTTAATACTTATGTCACTGGACTCCTGCGTAGTTGACCTTTTGTGTCCCGGACCTGAAATCTTAAAAAAAACTCATGCCAGGCACGTGTGCTTGTGTGTCTAAGATCCTGAGAGAGCAGGAATTGTGGCATGGCCATTCCCTTTGGAGGAGGGGATGATTTCTCACTTTCGGTCTCTCTCTCGGGCGAGCACGTGCACCAGATAGCAAAATATATCTCTCTTTTTCTAAAAAAAAAAAAAAAAAGGCAGTTTTGACTTGAAAAAGATACAAAACATCCAAGCTAAATCACCAGTTGATTGAGGAAGCTAAGCTTCATAAACAGATTACTTCCTGCTTAGACATTGGAGAAAAATAGATGTTGGAGAATAGGCTGTAATCACTGGCTTTCCAACTGTTAAAAGAAAAATAAACCAGTCAATTTAATAGAGTAGAGAAGCCTAGCTGTTCTTATTGGCTGTAACCTAGCAACCAGCTCAGAAAAACAGCCTAACATGTAAAATTTCAGCTTATTCACAGAAATCCAAGTGTGGGAGTACAGTGGCTGTTTTAGGCCAAAATAATTTAAAACAACCAAGACAACAAAGAGGGAAAAAATTGCAATTGCTTTGGTTGCAAGGATCTCATATTAAGATCTCATCTGTTGTGGCCAGTGGGTGGCATGGTGGTTAAGGCACTGGACTCCCACAAGGGTTACTGTGGTTTGAGTACCGGATACAGCAATTTGAAAAATCACACTGGGTGTGTGCACATGTTCACCTCAAATCCCAGGAAGAAAATGGAGAAGGAACTGCGGTGTGGCCATCTTTCCTGAGGGGTAATTTCTGACTTTCTCTCTCACTGTCTCTCTCTGGAGAGTGTGTTGTGTGTACCCTATTGCAAAACAAAACAAACAAACAAACAAACAAAAAAGTAAATTAATCTGTTAATATAGCACATTAATTCATAAATGTAAATTTATAGGCAGGCTTAGTAACCAATTTTTATCAAAGAATACACATACACACACACATACACACAAAGTAAGCTGTAATGCTCTTGTAAAATGAACTGTCAGAAAAATAAAAACATTATTTATTTATTGTAAGAGAGAGATAGGAAAAAACTTACTTTTGACAGAGCCTTGTCTTGTCAGGACCACAGCCACACCATATCCAGTGCATTTAGGCTGTGCCAGGAAACAGGCAGAGATGAGCTGATTCCGTCAAAATTAAAACTATTTACTCTGTGATAGTTTTTGTCAACTGATAAAAGCAAAAGAGTAGGATAAAATATTTTTAAGTTATATATCCAAAGAACTAGTCTCTGGAATACATGAAGTCTTAAACTAGACAGGAAGAAAAGCATGCAATCCAATTAAAACATAGAGCGAACAACAAGTGAAAAGACTTGAAAAGAAGGTAAACAAATGACAAATAAGAACATGAAAAGATGTGTGTGCCCAAGATCCCAAGGAGAGGGGATTGCGGTGTGGCCATCCTTCCTGGGGGGTGATTTCTCGTTCTCTGTTTCTCTGTCTCTCTTTCTGGTGAGCCCACGGGCCCTATAACAAAACACCTCTCAAAAAAAAAAAAATAAAAGGAAAAAAGAAAAAAAGAAGTTGGTGCTTTGTAAGGTGATGCCACATGGTAAAGTTTTTGGTTCAATTTTGAAGAACTTTCTGAGTGCACTGTGCACACATGTGCCTATGATCTAGAGCTAGCTAGAGTTGGGGGTCGATTGTGACATCAAGACCCTGTTTGGGGGTTGTCTTTCTTGCTCTGTCTCTTTCTCTCTCTTTGTTTATGAAATAAATAAATAAACTGTAGAAAAGATTGATTTTCACGATGTCTGCTAATTCTTTTTGTAAGTTCCATTCATTTGGAGACAGATTGATGATGAATTATGGGGCAGGGTATTTATTTTTGAGTAGCCTCAAAACACCTCTTTGGGGATTAACACCTGTGAAAGAGAGAAGAAAGCGAACATGGTTATCGGGAGGAGCTGTGAGGCAAACTGGATTAGAACACTAGCTGGCATCAAGAAGGCCCTAGAGCTAAAAGGTTAGAGTTCAATACAGTTGTCTCATGTTCCATGGCAATGATCTAGCCTGTCACACTGCCTCAATCCTTCATCAGATACAGACTGCCATTCACAGCCCACTTGAGATAACACATGTGCTGGTGAGAAGATTCTTAGCAGCACAACTTAGTTCCACACAACAGTCACTTGTACAATATGAAATTCTGGACTGACTTTCAAATTCTTCAATACAGAATTTGACCCTTATTTTTGATTTCATCCCCTTATTCTCAACAAACTGTCTATGAGATCATTGAGGAGGAAAATGTGGAGCTGAGAGGAGTGAAAAAGTTCAGTGATATGCAGAAATATTGAAAATCATGTATATGTAAACAAGAGAAAGGAAAAAATAATAATTTAGCACTAATTAGCTTTAAAAAAGTAGCCCACAGAAACCAATGTGGAAAAGAAATTAAGACATTTCTTCAAATAGGGTAAAAATAAGAAAAACAATTTTAATGAGCATCAAAAAGCCCTCCTACCCTCTCAAGTGACCAACTATATGTGTAAACTCTATCTCTGCTCTGAAAAAGTCTTTTGACATTTGTAATGCCCACAGACATTCTAAATAATAGGTTTACTCCCCATGTTTTAAAAAGCATGTTGTCTCTTGGGGAAGTTGGATAAATCTTATGCACAGAAAACTAATAGCAGGAGCACAGCTGAGATTCGAACCACCTCTGCTTGTTTCCAAATTCATGTTCTTTCATCATAACAGAGGTTATCCTTATTCAAACTGACAACAAATAACACCCTTTACTTACATACTTTCCAATGAAAAGGAGTCATATCCTGTTTTGCTCTCTAAAAAGTCAATCATCCTTTCATAACGTTACTTACACAGAGCAGCAGAGTGTGAAAAACCATCACAGTAATTTTAATAGTAGCATGCAGAGTGTGATGAACAGGTTTATGATAGGCTCATTAGAGCTATCATATCCAATATCCTCTATCATCAAGATCGAGAGTTAATATTAGCCCCATATTATAGACAAGATAACAAACTCAAAGAGGATAACATGGTTGAGGCTACCATATCTTTAGATAGACATGTGAAGGCAGACCTGGATAAGAGGAATTAGAAAAAATAAAACATGAGAGAAATCCAGCATTTTCCTTTCTGTCTCTGAAATTATGTATACATTTCTAAAAGTTTTAGTAAGGTCCAAAATTTATTTTAAGTAGATTAATACTGTATTTCTGAAATCCTATTTAAAAAATTCTTTATCAAATATGGAATATTTTCTTTACAATGAATAGAAACATGTTGAGTAAAATTACATAAATATATAAATTTCGTATTAATAATTGCATATAAATATGTTAAAAGCTTTTTTTTTAATGGACTAACACCATGTTTTGGTGATTCATATTAAAGAAACCATTGCTTTTTTTGCCCACCCTGGCTTTTATTTGCCAGCTAATTTAAGCTATTTCCAATCTACACTGCTCCTTTCCTACCCAGTCTTAACTAGTAGCATGTCAAAGATTAGGGAAAATCCTCCCAGAAAGTAGCTTTTCAAAAGACATAATCCCATTTTTTATCTTGTCCTATGATAAGAAAATTAATTTCCCTTAATTTTTTAAGAGGTTTTTGCTATAGGGCACATGCGTTCACCAGAAATAGAGAGAGACAGAGAGACAGAAAGTGAAAAATCACCCCCCATCAGGGATGGCAACACCACAATCCCTTTCCCTCCATTCTTCTCTTGGGATCTTGGACATGCACGCACATTTGCCTGGCATGAGTTTAAGCCACCAGGACCAGGACTCGAACCACTATTGACTACGTGGGAGTCCAGCAAACATAGCCATTGCACCAACTGCTGGTCCCGACTCCTTTCCTTTTATCTTGTCCTATGATAATATTTTTTTTCTCCACTCTATGGCAGACCTGTAATCTCATCTATTACCTATGCCCAGCACATACTCAGAGTCTAACTTGGGCTTATGTATACTGGGCTTGTACCCTCCCATTAGGTTTTTGTTCTTCCTAGGTACCTCAGAAAACTGTTAAGAATATATTTCTTGTGACCAATGCTTAATCAAAGCAGAACTATAATAAAATCATGTGAGTGAGTGAAATAATGAAAAATACCTTGGAAATATTCCTTATAGAATTTTATGTTTAACTGTATTTCTATATGTTACTCTCAAGAGATGCATATTAATATTGAAATATTACACTGAAGTTCAATGTATCATAATTAATATTTGTATAGTTTTATGTCATTCATAATTTATATAATTAAATCTTCATTAATTGAGATATAATTTATTTATTTCTGATTTCTTCACATCGTAAATGCATAATTATTTGAATTTAGTGGGATAATATGTGCCTATTCATACTCGAGATCTTAAGAGGTTATTATACTTTATTATACTAATATGCCATTAAAAGAAGTATATACAGGTATTTTCAGGCACTACCAAGAGGTAGATGCAGATTTTTTTTCCCTTCCCTTCCCTTTCCTTCCCTTTCCTTTCCTTTCCTTTTGTTTCCTTTCCTTTCCTTTTCTTCCCTTTCCTTTCCTTTCCTTTCCTTTCCTTTCTTCTTCTCTTTCCTTTTCTTTCTATTTGAAATGGTACATGCACATGTATGAGACACAGAAAGGGAAAGATAGAGAGAGAAAAAGAGAAAGAGAAAGGAAGGCAATCCCTCCCCGCCAAATAGGCCCTGGTGATGCTGTGATCCTTTTCCCTCTATTCTCCATCCCATTAAGACACTAGGTATACACATGCAACCTGGTGTGTTTTTTCAAGCCACTTGCCAGGACTCAAACTTGGTTGGCCATGAAGGATCCAGCTTCCTCCGCACAGTACCTGACTGCTATGTCCCAGTGTTAATCTGAACTAAAGTTTCTTCCATGTCTTTTCTTCTATTGAAAGTTTGTTTCTTTTTAGTATTGAATAAAATTTAATTATCACATGTACTATAGTTTGTTCATCTATTTTATAAAATCTTTGTTACATGACAATTTTGGAAGTAGGAATAAATCTGCTACAACATCTACATGTAAGTTTTTGTGTAAATACATGTTTTCAGTTCTTTTGGGCAATTAACAAGGAATGTGACTGCTAGATTTTATAGTTACAATATGTTTATTTGTGTAAAAACTCCCCAATGTCTTCCAAAGTGATGACATCATTTTGCATTCCCACCAGCAGTGAATGAGTGCTTCTGTTGTTTCACATTTTTGTGAGCATCTGATTATGTCGATATTCCAGGATTTAGCAATTTCAAAAGGTATGCAGTGGTTTGTCTTACTCCATTTGAGCTGTTATAAAAAATATCTTAGGCCACATAATTTATAAACGACAGAAATTTATTTGTCATCGTTATAGAAAATGGAAGTCTAACATCTAGTGCCAGCAGATTTGATGTCTGGTGAAGGCTTTTTCTTTCCTTCATGGATAATGCATTCTCACCATGTCCTTACATGGTAAAAGGGACAAATAATCTCTCTTGAGTCTCTTTTTTAAAAGCTCAAATCTCATTTTAAGGATTCTGCCTTTATGACTTCATCACTTCTCCAAGTCTTTACTTCCTAATATCATCACATTGAGAATTAGGCTTTGTCTTAGTCTGTTTATGCTGCTATAACAAAATTTAGGCTTTGTCTTAGTCTGTGCTGCTATAACAAAATGCCACAGACTAGGTAATTTAGAAAGCACAGAAATTTATTTTTAAATAATTCTGGAGTCTGGGAAGTCCAAAATCAAGGTTGAACCACCATATTCAATTATCTGATGAATGCTGTTCTCCACTTCAAGGATGATGCTTTGATGTTACACCCTCTAGAGAGAAGGAATATGTTCTCACCTGGTGGAAGGTAGAAGGACAGCCAAGCAGAACACTGAGTAAAGTCCCCTCCATGAGGACCTCAATCCCAGACATATGGAAAGATGCCTCATGACCTGTTGAAAAAGTTATCTGTTGACAATAGAAAAAAAAATGCAGGTAGCATACATCATGATGGGTACTTTGTGTAAAATGTGAAAATTATGACCTAATCACCTCTTAAAAGTTTCACTTCCCTTGGGGCCAGCAGGTGGTGCGGTGGTTAGGGTGCTGGATTCCCACATGGCCAACCATGATTTGAATCCCAGACCTGGCAGCTTGCTTGCTCACTCTCCCTCTCTCTTTCTCTCTCTCTCTCCCTCCACAGTAAGCATGTGTGTGCCCCATGACAAATTAAAATAATAAATAAATAAAATAAAATAAATAATTCTTTAAGAAAAACACTTCCCAGTGTTATTATAATGCCCATGAAGTTTCAAGAACTGAATTTGATCAAGAGTATATTCCAACCACAGAAAATTTCAACCATATGTGTTTGGAGGAATACAAGCATTCAGACCACCACATGATTTTTTTGTTTTGAAAACCATATTTGTCATATATGACAGTGATATGAAACTTAGATCAATAAAAAATAAGTTTATAACAAGTATTTCCCTAAGTGGTTGCTCCACACCTCATATTTTTTCAGTAGATTTTTAGTCATTACATTATATACTCTGGAAGGTAATGATTATGTATAAAATATACTTTATATTGCTTATTTGTGATTCCGCTAAAAAACATGCAATCCTAAGAAACAGCTAAAGCAACAGTGCCACTCTGAAACTTGTTCCGCATTGATCAATAGAAAACATCTATCTTTTTAGAACAATACCTACCACTTACTGAATTTTAAGAGCCAGTTATTTGCTATCAAGTATCTTTTGGTTAGCTATTGGCAATGCCTTCTCTAACATAAAATAAACTCATATTTTAAGAAAGAAATATGAAGGTACATATATATCTACATCATCTACTTAGGAGGATGGAATAAGAGGTCATAGGCAAAGTACTTTGATAAGCCCTTGAACCATAATAGAAATGGATTAACATTAAACATAATGGCAAAATACCACTTCTTTTGCGCTTACAATGGTTAAAAAAAATAAAACAGGAAAAGGCTCTTTATAGAAGAGAACACAGTTTTAAAAACCTTCCCACTTTTCTACTGCAGAAAACATAAATTATATACTTTGCAACCAGCTGTAATGGTAGGCATAGGCAGCTGGTCCAATTTACTGTATAGTACTATTGTACATATTGTTTGATGTACAAATTACTTATAATTTCTAAGAGTGCATCTTTGCAGTCTGATATTTTCAAGCAGCACTCCAACAACTTGAAAAGTTATAGAGTTTTGGAGAGGCTAATTCTGAAAAGGCTTTACCATTGCTGAGTACGTTTTTCCACATCATGATTTACAATGGACTATTTCATATGTTCAAAAAAGTAAACAGAAATGCATGAATTTTATAGACTCCGCAAAATAACTTTGTGAAACTTGGATGATTTATTTTTTACAGAGATTTTTGCTATAGGGTGCATGTGCTTACCAGAGAGACAGAGACAGAGAAACAGAATGTGGAAATCACCCTCAGGGGAATGGCCTCGCCACAATCCCTTCTCTAATCTCCTCTTAAGATCTTGGGACGCATGCACATGCGCCCAGCGTGAGTTGTAAGCTGCCGAGTTTGGGGCTTGAATCTCGGTTGATGATGTGGGAGTCCAGAGACGTAACCATTATACCATCTGCTGGTCTTGAAACTTTGATGATTTTTATATTCTGATTCATGCAGTCAAATCTTTAGTTTGGGTCATTGGAAAAGTGTATCTGTACCTCAAAAACCTGTCATTGTCACAATAATAAAACATAATTTAAATCTCTAAAGAACATTGAAATTAGGTCAAGTATGTTGAAAATAATTTATGAGCTTGAGCACCGAGTTATTAAAAGTTTTGATTTTAGCAGACCAAGGCAGGGGTAAAGTGAACACCTGTATTAAAATGGAAAGGTCACTTGACTTCCTGTAAGGGGACTAACAAATCAGACATTTTCCCATGTATCTGAATTTCCCTTTTCTTGTTTGTATGATGTGTACAGAGGTCTGCTTACATTTTCCGTCCCCTCTTTCGTCCACTGTCACTATAATCAGGTTGCTCTACAGTGTTCTGATACTAGCACAAGTCCTTTGCTTACTGGCTTACACAGCACTTTGGCCAATTCACACACTGCTGCTACCACAAAATATTACTGAGACTCATTTCTTCCTGAAGATGTAGAACTAGACCACCCAACTGATGCTCTAGTTTCTCTGGGAGAATCCTTTCTGTTTTCTGCAATGAGAGTCATAGATATTTTATCAAAATGGAATTGTAAATGCATTATAAACTGACATTGAATGGACACTAAATCATTATCAATGTTTTTTCCTTAACTGTTGTTTTTTTGGAGGTATATTGCATTTTCCTTTAAAAATTGGACACTTTCAAATGAGAATTAACTCACACACTTACAGGCCTCCTCAACTGACCCTGGCTTTATGTTCTAAGCATTTGATCATCACTCTACTTTAGTGACTGCATTCATGAGACACTTTCTTTTAAGCATTGGCCCTAGCTTTATGGTTATTCCTTTATATGAAACTCCAAATGGCACTATGCAGGAATACAACCATAGGACCATATGTCTACACAGCTACATCCAGTATCATAAATATCATGAACGATTTCACCTTGTGTAAGGTTTCTATAATATTTTACATATTACTTTACATCTCATACTTCAATCTTCAGTATGGTCATCTTCCTTAGCCTCTGTCCCATAGATTGAGCTGTCAGTATAACCTTTTGATTTGAATGCACAATGACACTTCAAATTCAGTGAATCCATAATCTCAGTTTCCCAATTCCAAGATCACATTTTCTCTTAACTTTTATGCATCGAGGACCACAGTTACCAAACATCTAGTTTCCAAATTTAGGAAAAAAAAAAAAAAGGATGTTAATTTGAATTAGTTCTCTAGGATTATCTTAACAAAATACCACAGACTGAATGGCGTACACAATAGATGCTCATTTTCTCACTATCTGGAAGCTAGAATTTTAATTAACATTAGGTATCGACAGGGTTAGCTTCATCTGAAGTCTTGCTCCCTTGCTCACAAATGGCTAGCTTCCCACTGTGCCTCTCATTGTCTTCTCTCTATGCAAGTCTGTGTCCAAATTTTCTCCTCTTATAAAAGTACCAATCTTATTGTTTTAGGAACCACCCAAATAATCTCATTTTTAAAAATAATTATTTAATCATTATCTTTTTAAAAAATTTTGTTTGCTATAGGTCATGCAAGCTCACCAGAGAGAGAGAGAAAGTGAGAAAGCAAGCCACCATTTCTGGGACTCAAACTGTGGTAGGCAATATGGGAGTTCAGCCCGCTCAACCACCACACCACCTGCTGGCTCCAAATAATCTTTAATTTAATTACTTCATTGATGACCACTCTTAAAATATAGTCCTCCTTTGAGATACTGTGAGCTAAGACTTTAACATTTGAATTTGGGGGGAATACAATTCAGTAACACACCCTTAATCTCCTCTTCATCCTCACTCTTCTCTCTCTAGTCAATCACCACACCCTGTAATTCTACCTGCCGAATATATCTCTACCATATATACTTTTCTCCACCACACTCCAATAACCTAGTTTGTCACAGCAACAAGTTTTACTTACACTTCCGCTAGACTAGTTCTCTACTTTACTCCAATCATGTTTCCGTATTATAGTTAGAATGATTTTCCAATAGTCCGCATCTGACTATATCACAATGGTGACTACAGGAAGCTCCAAAGAGCTCAGCTGAGCTGAGACACAGAGCTCTGAGCTACCAGATACAAGAGGAGCTCACTATGCAAGCCAAAAATTTAAGTTAAGCTTTTAATCACTTACCAGCGTGGCATAAACAAAAGTCTAAATTGGAGAAAGTACCAACCATAGAACAGCACACCAGTTGGGAATTAAGTGGATCAGCACAGATTTGGAGGATGTCTTAAAGTTAAAGAAGTCCCAAACAAAAGGGTCTAGCACCTATGATGAGGCAGAAAGAGGGAGTGGGAGGGAGTGAAGAAATACTGTGTACTGAGATGGAATGGGGAGGAGCATCTTCAGGTCTTTCCCTTTCTATCCTCCCTGTAATCAAGAGACCTGAAATAAAGCCCCAGATAAAGAGATCTAGGCACCTGGGCTAGGAAAACAAATATTCCCTAAGGAACATAACTGGCTGGGGGCCTTGAGGGCAACTCCCTTGAGAGACTGCAGTGCATTGGCTATGCGTTAAGTCTGATGTGTGTTTGGAGATGAGAAGGGACAGCTTTTCCCATTAGTCCTATCAGGTAAATTCTTTGTAATCACATACTGAGGCCTGAAAAATTACATATAACATTTTAACCAGGAGATGGACTTCACGAGTAACACAATGAAGAGATTTAAGTCTTATATATTGAGATTAGATTTGATGTGTTCAAATCTTTATTTTGATATTTATATATGACTTTAAGAAAGTACCTTAAACTTTTTGTACTGTATTTTACTTCCCCCAATTAAATTTAATATAATAATAATATATAAATTTTAGGTATTTATGTGCCTTAAATGAATTAATGAAAATAAAATTCTCAGAACTTTACCAGGCACATAGTAATTGATCAATATATGTTAGCAATTATTATTGTATTTATTATTGCTATTTTTATTATTTTCAAGGGGAAAACAACTTTAAAAATAGTATGTTTAGCATGTTAAAATGAATGTAATCTCCTTATACTTTTAGCTTAGTTGTAAAGGTATGATTTTATTGGCAATTTGAAGAATAATAAAAAGAATTAATGGTAATGAGGCAATGTGAATTATTGCTATTAAATTCTTACTAAAATGAAGCAGTTTAGGTAAATATTTCTATACATAAAAGTGGAATGGCTATAATAATATTAAATACTGAAGAATGAACTATGCTAAATAGACATATTTTCTTGACTCAAAGATGTAACTTACTAGGGGCTTAGCTTTTCTATCTAAAAATAGAAGGTCATATATCAACATTTTTGCACCTTGAATCAAAATCCATTAGTATACTGAATGCAGTCATAAAGTTATCTGAACAGTTACCCTGCCTAGCTCTGTTAAAATGCTGTGAACAGTAAATGAGAAAGCAATACAATCCCTTTTAGTCACAGGAGCAAGAACAGCTCAATACTGGGCTGTATATTTCGAAGACTTTTTCCATTGGATCAGTCTTGATCATCCTGCTTTTATTTTAGAGCTTTAGTTTGCTCAAGTTTTTGTGTGCTTTGCATGAAAAAGAAAAAAATAATAATATTTATTGGGTCATCTGAAAAGTCACGATGCATACATAGAACCTAATGAATATGTCATAAAACTATAAACCTTTTAATTTTTTCATAATTTCAGAAAGATTTCAGGATGGAATCAATATTGCTAATGTATACCAATATTTATATAATATGAGATATACAAAGTTCAAGGTTGTTTCTAAATGCATATCAGTAGATCCCTAGAGAATAGGATAACCCTAAGGTTTTGTAGCATTTAGTAATGAGAATGTTAAATGTTTATGTCAGTGGTAATGTTTGGGTTTTATTAATCTAATATTATGAATGGAAGCATTGATAATGGCCCTGTCCATTTATTCCTTATATGGGAGCTCTTTGGTACACTTTAATAGTGAACATGATAAATTTTTTGTCATAAATTGAACTGAAGATATTTTAAAAGTTTATTTATTTCTTCCATAAATGAGAGAAACAGAGGGGCAAAAAGAAAGAGACAGGGATACAGAGAAACATGACTCTCAAAAGGATCCCAAAGCCATGATCTACCTCCAGCCCCAGCCAGCGGGACTGTGCAAGCCTACTCCTGCTTAGGCCAGCCTCACAGAGCATTGTATGCTACCACTACATCACTCTCTGGCATCTAAAAGAGATTTTAGCCTCATACATTTCAAAGAGCAGACTACATTTCACTATTGATAAGCTCCAAAACCAGGTGGTATTATCACTTTCATAAGCATATCACAGAACCTTACTCTACTACTGAGCATAACTGCTCTATTGTTGATTATTTTTAACGTGAGTTAACAATCTCACCATCTTTATTCCATTTCTTTTCAAGTGAAAATGTGTGTGTAAGACTTACTTACACTATTGTTTTGCCTAGGACTGTGGCATTTCTGCTTAACTACAAAGCTAAGCAGTTGGTCAAACAACCTGGTTAAAAGTGTAAGCAGGTAGTGACAGACCAGAAGATAAAATATTGAATAGTGAGACTCAATTCTTAATGCATCTATATCCACATGCCAAAATCATTTGGCTACCCATAGTTTAAGAGATCCAAGGGAACACTTCAAAGAAATAGATACAAGGGAGGATGATTCTTTGAACTAGAAGCTTCTTTTAGAGTAGAAACACGAATTGCCAAAAAACCACAGATGTTCACCACATGAACAGGTGAAAAAATACTACTCTTTCAAATACATTTATCAAAGTCTTTTCTGCTTTTTTGTAATTTCATTTTAAATGGGTCTTACTTTTCAGCTGTTCTCTGCTTTAAAACCCTAATAAGTAAAGACAGATTGTATGATTTCATTAACAATGGTGAGCCAGAATCTCAAGGCCTTTTCTGAGCCTCTT
This sequence comes from Tupaia belangeri chinensis, assembly GCF_000334495.1. Lineage (NCBI taxonomy): Eukaryota > Metazoa > Chordata > Mammalia > Scandentia > Tupaiidae > Tupaia > Tupaia belangeri. The sequence continues at coordinate 3,602,320 of NW_006159990.1, read as the reverse complement.
TTCTCAGCATATGTAATTTTCTAATTGCTGTTCTCTAAAGCAAGAACTGCAATTAGAAAAATGTTATCTGAGGACACAATTCAACTGAACATTATTTGGCATTTCAATTTGTTTTCTAGCATTGAATTACTGTAATGGAAATTCTACTTGAAAAAAAAAAAATTGGTCTGTCATAATCACCTGCAATTGAGTTTATAGTTTATCTGTACATATGGATTTCCTTTTTCATATTTTCATTGGATGATAGAAATTCTCATTAATGCTTATTGGAAATGCCCTTAATAGTAATTAGTGCAAAAAGGCAGAACAGGAAAAATATTTTTTGTGACATATTCATTTATTTAGTTATTAGTAGCACAGTTGACTTATTAAGATGGGCTATGGCAGATTAAAAGATGACTACAAATTCTATGCTACTTCTCCCAAGAGGTGCAGCCTAATTTCCTTCCCCTTGAATCTGGGCAAGACTCAGTAGCTTGTTTGGCCATTAGAATACTGGAGGTAAGTTTGGGACTTCTTAGGCTACCCCATAAGATTTGCTGCTTCCTTTCAGGTCTCAGAATACTTGCTGATTGAAATAGGCTCCTAATTCGCAATGAAGTGCACTCAGGCCCATGGAGAGACTCATGTGGAGAGGACCTGAAGTACCCAGAGGACACTGACTAAGCTCTCAGCTGATAAACACCACCAACTTGCAGCTTTGTGAGTGACCCATTTTGGAAGTTAATCCTCCATCTTCACTCAATCCCTCAGCTGATCTTAGACTAAGCAGAGAAAAACCATAGCTGCCAAACAATGCATAAATTGCAGATTGGTGGGGGGGAAATTAAATTATGCAAGAAATAAGGGGAGAAGGAATTTTTCTTTTACTTGTTTTAATTTATTGTTCTTGTTTTAACTTTTATTCACTTTAGACGTCAGATATAAATGTATGTTCTTATAGGCTACCAAGTGAAATGCATAGATGCCTCTAAAATGAAATTTTTCTAAACTAACTGCACGGATTGTTTTGACTTCAAGAGAACATTCAAGGTCAGATGTGTCAGGAACGTCTCCAGTTTCCTATTAGAATTTTCTTTGTAGAACTTCCTCTACCTAGATCATTTTCTAGCTTTGGGGACCTAAGAGAATATATTAATCTGGTCAAACAATACCACTCTATATAGGTTAGAAAATAAATATAAAACAAGGAAAATGAAGATGAAACAAATGTTGATAGGCTGAGAGAATATTAATCCCCCCTATCTCTTCCTCCCTACCTTAGGAACTGATAGTGTTAGCCACCCAGTTGCCTAGAAACAAAAGATTGGAGTTATATTCTATTCCTCTACATCTGTCATATTTTGGTTTTTATTTTGCCATGAGTCTTATCCAAATGATATTTTGTACTTATCAGCTTGTCTCCATTTCTATTTTGATGGCTTGCATCATGGTTTAAGTAATTATCTTTTCTTACTTCCAGGACCACTATAATGGGATTTTCTTCCACTTCACTATAATCCATTCTCAAATGAGAAGCTAGAGTGATCTTTTTAAATGGAAAGTGATACCTACTATATTGCTGAAATTCTGCAGTGCAAGTCCCCATGCCTGTAGAAGATCTGATCTTAACCGCTTTGTCTAGTCATGTTTTGACTACGTTACCTTTTCTATTGCTCTACACTAGAGATACCCTTTCTTCCGCGGAACTGTTTCCACTGCTTTTCCTTATGTCTTCAGTGCTTTAACCTGGCTCTTTACACTCCACCTGTTACTCAGACCTCAATCCAAGTATTTCCCCCCTTTGCTCTTGCTCTATGTCCATTTCTTCATTAAACTAACAACTATATAAAATTACTTTGTTGATTTATTTGCTTGTTGCTTATTCACCATCCCTCCACCTACCACCAGAGGCCACATAAAATTATTTCTCTGTCCCAGAACTGAGAAATGTACTGGTTCACAGCAGTACATTTGTTAGATATACAAATAAATACTTCTTATACTTGTTTCTAATAATATGTTTCTCAAGGGTCTTTAGCTCATGTAATAGGCATAATACCATTTTCATTCAAATTCTGAAATATATATTAAGTGTATATTTCAAAAGATTTTTCCTATAGGGCACATGCCCTTGCCCAAAAGACAGAGAGACAGAGAGACAGAAAGTGAGAAATCACTCTCCAAGGGTTTGGGGTGTGGCCACGCCACAATCCCTTCTCCTCCATTCTCTTCTCAGGATTTTGGGCGTGCATGCATATGCTCCCAGCATGAGTTTTAAGTTGCCAGGTCCAGGTCTAGAACTTCATTCGACTATGTGGGAACTCATTAAACCATTTGCTGGCCCCAGAATCATATTAATTGTAAGAAATTTTTACTGACTTTTTGTATAGCTTAGATACATTAAGTGCTATTTTACTAAGTTCATGATGAGGAAAAAGCAATGACAAAGAAAAAGAGCCATTCTCTGCATTTTATTCTAATTTTTAAATTTTTGTTAGAATTTGCACTCATTTTCTGTTATTCTTTTTCTAGTCAACTGAATTCATTCAAATTTAATAAAATATCAAATGGTTTCATTATTATTTTATTTATTTTTTGGTAAATTTTGCCATAGGACATGTACTCTAGCCAGAGAGACAAAAGAGAAAGAGAAGCGAGAAAGTGAAAAAAAAAATATATCCCTCAGGGCATGACCATGTCACGATCCCTTCTCCTCTTGGGATTTTGATCTCACAGGTACAAATACCTGGCATGTTCAAGTTGAAGGGTCTGGGACTCAAACTGCACATTCTACCATGTGGGATGCAGGTGCCTTAACAGCAATGCCACTGGGCGGCCCATAAGATGTTCTTTTAGAAAAGTACGTCAAGATAAAAAACAAAAACAAAAGATGTGGTTAAACACTATGACCAAGAGAAAAGGAATAATAAATCCTATGGATTAAAAACTATGTAAGTTCTCTTTTATAGCAGCCACATGCATTTGGAAAGTGAAATAGTTTTGAAATAATTAATAGCTTCTAAATATCAATAAATTTGTTTCATAAAAATGTGCAAAATTTATCCAAATTCCTTTATATACTATAAGGTAAGAAATTATGGAACATCAAACAAACTTTTTTTTAAAAAGCAGAGTCTAAAATAATCAAATGCATATTTTGTTAGATGAAAGATTCTATTCTGAAAAGCAATAGTGAACGTTTTAGTGCCAAAGGATGTCACAAATCTTTCTATGTCACTCATCAATGTAAGTTTTCTATTAATATATAACTTTGTACTAAATGTTCTTTTTTATTTACAATACTCTTTGGAAAGTGTTAACTAAGTTTTTTTGTCTCCAAACATTCTTCACTTCTGATCAGAAGTATCTCTGGTGGTACTGCATATTAATCTCTCTGACAAAGATCTGAAGTAGAGAATTTATTAAAGAAATATTATTACCATCTGGTATCTTTAAATCTGTAGCAATAAAGTTAGGAGTGGGCCAAATGTATAAAAATTTAATAAACTTTTTTCCCTCTTAGTTCTGCTCAAAAGGATTAATAAGTATGATAAGAAGCTGTATCATCCTTTTGAATAAACAAGTTCAGAATTAGTTGATATGATATCATTTTTAGTTGATAGAAAATTATTTCAGTCAGCAGTAGTTGATATATCATTTTTAGTTGATAGAAAATTATTTCAGTATATGTGTATATTGAATACCCTGCCTACAGAGAAGATCACAGGATGAATCTCTCTTCTAGTAAAATAAATCAGGTTATTACTTGTCTTAAAAATGGATATTCAATTTTAATAAAAAGAATGAAACAAAACAGAGGTATAACTAAGATTAAGTACTATGTGTACTATATGTACAAAATTCTTTTAACTAGTTATTTCCAATAATTTCATAAACTTAATCCTGACAAAATATAAACTATTTTTATACCCAGACCGTAGTGCTAAAAGACATTAAATACCTTTTCTTACTCAGGCCATCCAGCCAGTTAAATGTTGAAATTAGCGTTCAGACACAGTGGGCAGTAGACTTTTAGACACCAGGCCTTGACTATTATGCTATACTGCCTCCCAATGGAGGTTTTTAGGTTCTCAGCACACGTAGGTTTGTCCACTGTGGTATATTAGGTCATTTAAATATCAGTTCTGTCATTTATTACTTTTCACCCTTTAGAAGTGCTCCCACTTTTCTGAGTTTTATTTTTCCATTTTTTAAAAAAAATTATACTTCCCGCTTTTCAAGAGTCATCATGAGAATGAATATTTTTACATAATGAGAAGTGTCCAACATTTTGCTTGACAGAAGCCTGGTGATTAATGCATGTTAATTTCTATTTCTTATTTTGTAATATGACAAGGAATATGTAGAGAAGCCAGAGTGTGTGGTATAGTTGTCGTATGTGATTTTTAAAGACGAAAAAGATTAATAAATGTCATCTATCGAGAAGGAGCTCTCTTCCTAAATAATCTGAATATTTCTTTGATTGTAAGAAATTTTCGTCAACTAAATGAATATACTCAAAGTTATATCATAGGTTTTCTTCAGGAATACCATTTACAGAGAGTTAAAAAAATGTTTAATCTATATTTGGAAATAAATTCAAGGTTGTAAAAGGTTATTATTGACAGTGGTGGCTTCTCGGAATGTGTGAATTGTGTCAGAAAATCATGCAGTGAACCTGCACCAGCACAAAGAAATAATCAGGCTACTGAAAACAACTCTGTAGCTTTTGCCCAGCAGAAAAACACTCAGTGTATGGAATACATGTGGAGTGAAACCTAGCTCATGTTCCATGTGCGAAGTTATGCGCTGGGAACATAACAATGATGCCATGAAAGTACGATCAGTGCATACTCAAATACAAGATTATCATCCCCTGCACAAGCAAAATCACAGGGTGGTTAGGCACTCAGAATTTCAGGAAGAGTGTGTGTGTGTGTTTAAGAGATTTTTGCTGTAAGGTGCATGTGCTCACCAGAGAGACAAAAAGCAAGAAATCACCACCTAGGGGGAATGGCCATGGAGTAGTCTCTTCTCCTCTATTCTCCTCTCAGGATTTTGGGCACGCATGCAAACACACATGGCAGGACTTTCAAGTCTCTGGGTTCGGGACTTAAAGCATGATTGGCCATAAGGCAGTCCAGTGACATAACAATTACGCCATCTGTTGGCCCCAGGACCTGTGTTTATTTTTATGCTTAGACTCAGTTGTGCAAATATGTCCTTTAGTTAAAGTTATTTTCTGTGGAATACGCTTCTAATTAATACTTAAAATGGAATATTAGCTCCAGATATTTATAATTTTTGTATAAGTCCTTTCTAATATGGTATGCACAGATGTGTACATGAAATTTTCTTCTTAGAAGTAAGATTCAGATCACACATGCTATCTTCCAACTTATCATGCCAACTAATAATGTTTGTTCATTAATTTTCAAATCTATGATATTTTTCATTCATTTTTAATGCTTGTAGAATTCACATCAAAGGTCGTATTATCATTTATTATTCTAATTTATCATTGAATTTTTCTTATATATGGATTAAAAGCAAATATTAAATAATTAGGTCAAGAATATAGTCATTTAGAGACCAACAGATGGCGTAATGGATATGTCACTGGACTCCCATGTAGTTGTCCATGGTTCGAGTCCCAGACCTGGTGCTTTAAACTCAGGCCTAATGCATTTGCATGAGTACCCAAGATCTTGAGAGGAGAACAGAGGAAAAAGGATTGTGGCATGGCCATCCCCCCCTGGGGAATGACTTCTCGTTTTCTGTCTCTCTGTCTCTCTCTCCCTTTCTGATGAATGCACACAAAAACCTCTCAAAAAAAAAAAAAAGAATATGGTCATTTAAACATTTTCTTTAGGTGTTTTGTTTAGAAAGATTTGCCAAATTGCTCTTTCAAAATGTGTGCTCTTTCATATAGTAAACAGCACTTTGATAGAGTACTATATTATGTCAGCAGTTAGCATAATGGCTATGTCGCTGGACTCCCACATAGTTGTCCGCGGTTCATGTCTGGACTCGGTGGCTTAAAACTCACTCCAGGCGCGTGTGCATGTGTGCCCAAGATCCCGAGTGGAGAATGGAGGAGAGGGGATTGAGGCGTGACCATCTCCCCTGGGGGCTGATTTCTCACTTTCTGTCTCTATGTCTCTGTCTGACAAGCACATGCGCCCTATAGCAAAAACCTCTGAAAAAAAAAATCTGATGAATGGTGTCGTAATATTGATCTAATATTATATTAACTTTCCTTTAGAAAAAACAATTAGCTTATGTTTTGCAAATTACCTAATTATATATTTTTTTCTATAAAGTGTTCATCTTTTTTTAAGTTTTAAAAGCATTATTAACTATAGAGAAAAACACTGAATAAATAACAAAAATCTTAGCTACAATTCAAAGTACTTTTGTAAATGAAACATGACTATATAACCAAGATCCAGATAAACATGTGGAATATTTCCAAGACCACAGGAACCTTCCTTTCCCTTCTTCCATTTATTTACGTTACCAGAGGAAACCGGTATTCTGAGTTCTATCACTATTTAAGTATTTTGTCAATTTTAAAATTATGAATAATAAAAATCATATAGTATCAACCTTTTTTAAAAAAGAAGGATTATTTTACTTATTATTAATTTATAATTTGACCAGAGAGAGAGAGAAAAAGAAAGTGAGAAAGCAAGTCGTCGGGTCCAAAACTCAAACTACAATTGGTCATGTGGGAGTCTAGCACTTTATTTATTTATTTTAAAAATAATTATTTATTTAATTTTATTTATTCATTCATTTATTTTTAATTTGACCACACACACACACACACACAGAGAAAATGAGAGAGAAAGAAAGTGAGAAACCAAGCCACAGGGTCCAGGAGTTGAGCCGTGGTCAGCCATGTGGGAGTACCCAGTATCATCTTTTTTGCTCCATGTTTTCTTTTCTTTTTTTTTTTTGAGAGGTTTTTGCTATAGAGCGTGTGCGCGTTCGCCAGGAATCAGAGAGAGACAGAGAGACAGAAAGTGAGAAATCACCCCCCAGGGGGATGACCACACAGCAATCCCTTCTCCTCCATTCTCCTCTCAGGATCTTGGGCACGCACGCACACGTGCCCACTGTGAGTTTAAGCCCCCGGGTCCGGGACCAGACGCCAACCGCAATCGACTATGTGGGAGTCCAGCAACATAGCCATTATGCTAACTGAAGGTCCCACTCCATGTTTTCTATAAGATCTAAGACTTTTCTAGAAGCAAAATTTTTCTTTTCTTTCCTTTTTAAATCTCCACGTATAGAGTAGTTGGGACCAGCAAGTGACATAATGATTACATCGTTACATTGCTAGATTCCCACAGTCAGCTGCAGTTTGAGTCCCGGACCTGGCAGCATAAAACATGCTGTGTGTGTGTGTGTGTATGTGTGTGTGTGTGTGTGTGTGTATGCCCAAAATTCTAAGAGGAGAATGGAGAAGGGATTGCAATGTGGCCATCCTCTTTGGGCATTGTTTTCTCACTTTATGTCTCTGTTTTACTTTGTCTCTCTACTGAGTACAAGGACCCTACAGCAAAAAAAATCTCTTTTTTTAAAAAAAATAAAGTAATAGTTTATTACTACTTGTTTGTAAAAGAATTAATATTTTTATCATTATTCTTCTTCTTCAATTGGTTATAGGACACATAGCTCACCAGAGAGAGAAAAGTGAGAGAGAAAAAATGAGAAAGCAAACTGCCAGGTCTGGGAGTCAAACCATGGTTGGCCATGTGGGAGTCAAGCACCTTAACCACTATGCCATCTGCTAGCCCCTATTACCCTTATTTTATTATATGAACTAACTGCAGTACATAGAGCCAGAGAGAGAAAAGAGAGAGAGAGAGAGAGAGGAAGTGAGAAAGCAAGCTACCAAGTATGTGACTCAAACTTTGGTTGACCACATGAAAGTCACGTACCTTAACCACCATGCCACCTGCTGGTCCCAATTATCCTTATTTTATTATATGAACTGACTGCAATACAGTGATGCTTTGCTTAGTGACAATGAAACCTTCTGAGAAATGCATCACTAGGTAATTTTGTCATTATATAGACATCAGAGTACTTACATCAACCTAGATGGTAATAGCCTACCACATACCTAGGCTCCCTGCCATAGCCTACTGCAATGTTGTAGTATAAACAGATTATTGCTGACTCAAGTATCATTTTACAGTGCATTACTATGTATTTCTATATTTTATTGTTTATGGACCTTTAAATTGTGTCCAGCTTTTGCCAAACTCGAATAAAGTAACTATGAATATTTTTGGACATGTATTTTAGAACACATGTTTATTTCTTTTATGTATATAAAAATTCATAGGATTTGCATATCTTCATCTTTAATAGATACTAACAGTGTTCCCAACTGTGTAAACAGCAGTGAATTCAACTTTTGGTTACCTTGTCGCCGCACCAAACTTGATATCGCCAGATTTGTAATTATCATCTGATGTATATTTGTAATTAATTCAACAGAGCACTGCTCTGATGACTAATAATGTTAAAGAAGATGTTCATTGTCCATCAGGATATCCTTTTTTACAAAAGCAATATTTAATATTTTGCCTATATTTCTAATAGATGTTCACGTTTTGCCATATGACTTTATTAGTTCTTTATAAAATCTCAATAATATTAATATGCATTGCATGTATCTCCTCCCATTTTTTTCTTCACAATCATACTGGTTCACTTTTGATAAATTAGTCATTTTTCTTAATATACTGGACAATATGGATGATGTTATAATGGTTCTGTATTTACTTCTTTGAAGGGTCTTGATTTTTTCTTTTAGCAGGAAACTAAGTTAGATTCAAATTCTAATACCTCCCTTTTAAATAACAAGTGAATTCTGCTCAATTTATTTAAACTTCCAGTTTTTTATTAACAATGACTTTTTATTAAGTTCTCTAAAACTGCACAACTAATTTTGTTTCTATTTTCTTTCTTTTCATTTTTTAATTAATTAATTTATTTTACATTTTTTCTCTGAACATCATTACTGCATACAACATATGTTTCCCATCCAGAATACACTATAAAGTGGCTGAATCATTACATGTTATAGCCAACAAATAACTTTCCATTTCTTGTTTTTTGGATATATATATATATATA
>NW_006159990.1:3575169-3593160 GCF_000334495.1 Tupaia belangeri chinensis | reverse complement strand
TTTTTTTTTTTTAACACTCCATGTGTGTATTTTAAATGTTTTTTTGGGGGGGAGGGGTGGGGAGAGGTTTTTGCTATAGGGCACGTGCACTTGCCAGAAAGACTAAGAGAAACAGGGAGACAGAAAGCGAGAAATCACCTCCTAGGGAGAACGTCCACGCTGCAATCCCTTCTCCTCCATTCTCCTCTTGGGATCTTGGGTACGCATGCACACATGCACACGTTGGACACAAACTGAGGTCAACTACATGGGAGTCCAGAGACTTAGCCATTACGTCAACCACTGGTCTCTATATTTTAAATGTTAATAAAAATATTACCAACATCTTTTCTTCTGAATGATAATAAGCAAGAGAAACTTTAATGTGAGAGTCTAGTGACTTAACCATCATGTCATCTATTGGTCCCCATTTATAAATGTTGATATATAAAATATTTTTCATCAATCTTTTTTGCTATTTGTCCCCATTTTTTTTTTTTAATTTCTAGGATTGTGTTCCTACATGCTATTTGTCCCAATTTTTTTTTTAATTTCTAGGATTGTGTTCCTACTATATTTGTCCACTGGGTTTGACATTTCATTGCATTTTACAATCATTCTTTATACTTTGGGTTTGTGAGTATATCTTATTTCATTGAAGATGACTATTTTGGAAACAGGATTTTCTTTTTTTGTTTTAAATTCATGAGAGTGTACATTCGTCTATGAGAGAGACAGTGAGATCGGTCCCCTCTATCTACAGTACTTGGTCATGCCGTATCCCTTTCCTCCAGTCCTCCAGCCTGTCAGGATCCCAGGTGCACACATGGGAACACTCATGTTTCTGGGCCTACCAGGCTGGGAACTTGAAATGAGGTCAGTATGTGGCTTCCAGCTCTGCAGTCCAGTGTCTAAGTAACTACATCACAGAGGCTAGGCTGGGATTGCCTTTTTTATGGTTTATTAATTTGTTTTTCTAAAAGGGTACAGCTAAGAAGTGAAACATAAATACCTTTAAAGGACTGTTTCTAAATGGAAATCACATTGACTGTTTTAATAAATTACTGTAGTGAGGTGCTATCTTGGTGCCAGTTGAACGACCACTGTCTTGTAGTGAGTGGAGAAGGCAGTTTGACATATTAGTGGCCATACCTCTTGCATCTAGCATGGCTAGAGAAAAAACAGTGAAAAAGCATTTTTTTTCCTCATTGTGAACCGACAACACATATGTTAATTAGCTCATTAACTCTCTAATAAGCTAAATCATTTGTATAATAGATATGTAAGGAGCATAAATAATGGTCATGGCATTAAGGAGAAATGACAAAAATCACAGGTCATTTTTAATTAATGTGAGTGATCTATGTCTCCAGTTCTGTTTCCTGTAGGCGGTGTAACTAGAGTAAGATATTTGTTTCAGGAGGCTGAATTCTGTCCAAATTTTGCCTTTCTTTGACTTTGTAATTGTGACTGAAGTATTTTTTGGTGTCTTGGCTGCCTTGATTGTAATACTGATTGTTATAAGTTTGTGTGGGTAATTTTGGAAAGGTATAAAGTTTTTTCAAACTACTGTAGTGCTACTATTTGAATTAATATAACTTCAAGAAAAATACCATCAAGAAAAGAAAGCTAATATGCAAAGCAAAAGTAAGCTTATGTTCTTTGAGTAATGCAGCGAAGTTGATAAAAACACCCATGGCATCTAATTCAAGTGGGCGTGTTCCCGTACGCTGTTCCTAGTCACTCTTAGCTTGCATTCTAATGACCACATTCCCTCCCACTAGTATGTTTTTTTAGCTCACCTACTATACTGTGCAAATGTGTTTTTAGTCATTAACCAGTTTAACCTCTCTGTAGAGAAGATGAGAGATTTTCAGTGATGATTAACCTCATGCCTCTGTACATATTACTAAGGACATGATGCGTATTATTATTATTTTCAAAATCCTATTTTTAAATGTATTACTAATCTTCTTATTCTAGATGACAAAGGGAAAGCTGGGTGATTATTGAACAACCAAGCACCACCAGCTGGTACTCCAGGCTGATGGAAGTCACCATGTGTTACCACTTTATCCTACCATAAATCCTTAAAACTGAGAATGCAAAAGGCAAATTAAGTTTATAAATGCCTTTGGGTATGAACCATGGAGAAACATCAACATTTTAATGCTGTAAAATGTTGGAGATGGGTGGGAAATGAAGGAGATGGGTGGGAAATGAAGGATATCAAGAAAAATTGATATACATTAATTAGTTTAGCTAACTTGTGTGACTTTCATTAGAAATGTCCTTTGAAAGTGCCAAGATGCCACACTTAGAATTTAAATGCAAACAATGATGCTTATTAATGTCAGAAAAGATTAGCCCAACTATAAATATATAGAATTAATGAAAAATATTAGAAAACACAGAGAGAAGTATGCATTAAGAAGCTAATTTTGGGCCTTTGTATTTTATTTTATAGTTATGTCACTGTTTTATTGCTTATCATAGGACAATTTCATTTTATGTGGACCAGCGTGTAGTTTCCTTTCATTCATTAATTCTAAAGTGTGAGCGCTATTATTAATTCATAAACTACTTCATTGACTTGCTTCTTCTCTCCAGGTGATCAGTGCAAAGTTTGGTTAGTTTTAGATTTGACACTTTAAATCATTCAGTATTTCACTTACACAACAAAGAAATAGCCTATAATCTAAAATATGAAACAAAAATGTTTGAGATAAGTTTTAATTTTAGAAAATAACACAACCAGACTTTCACAATGTTCAATACATCTTACTGAATCAGAGGAAGTAGACAGTTATTTTGTGTTAAGGTGAATTACAGCCTCCACTTTGCAGAGAAGAATAAATGAGATAAGGTCTGAGACCAATACGAAGTGCTAAGAAAATAGCAGTTAACCTTCCTACATTTTCGTTCCCCTTCTCCTTCAGTAAACTGGATCAGCATTAGCTCTGACTTAGGGCACCAACTCCATTTACCGTTTTCTTGCTTTCTTGCTTTTATTTTATTTTTTTTCATTTTATGCTTTCTAATTCTCATTTAATTATTGTACATCCCAATAGTACTCAATATGGTTTTGATTTGCTTTGTCTTTTAAATTCATTTGATCTATGTGTTTCCTGAGGCGTCAGGAAAAAGAAACAGCCACTCTAACTACATGTGGCCACTCTCATCCTCTCACCTTCCTGCCTCGGTTTGCTCCTCTGGACCACTGGAAATTTGGGCGGCAATAGCAGAGAACTTAAATAGGTGCTTCCTTCAACCTTCCTGCTCTTTCAAGGGAGGTCACATTCCCTCTGAGAGCTCTCTGACAGGGTTGTGGACAAACTCCTATAGTTTTAACACTCAGTTGGCTCTTTATATATAACATTTTATTATAATATTTTATTTTGATGGTCATAACTGTAAAAAAATAAACAGGAAATAGTCTGTTATGGCGTGATAGCCTCTAACTGAGAGAAAGTAAAAGGACAAAAGTCAACCCAGAATTGTGTCACAGAGAAACAGAAAACTGAAATCTTCCATGGCCAGCTTGACCTCATGTAGATGTTCTGAGTGGGTGAAACACTGACCATCATGAATAAATAATTTAAATTTCAGGACTCTTTGGCAATTTAAATGATCACTTGAAAATTTCAAGTCTGCGGGAATTTTTTTTTAAAAGATGAAAACATGAAATAGATAAATTTACCATGCTATGTGAGATAAAACAGAATTTAAGATAGAGGGTTTTTTTTTTTTCTTTTAACATTCACTTATAAATTGTTCAGAATTCAGAGCATAATTGTTTACTATATCAGTAAGTTTATAAAATCTGACTATATTTCTATATATCTCTAAATGCCTTTCTAGGGTCTTGTCTTTTCATTTCTCAGCTCCTCATTCCAAGTGCCAGTCGATAATATCCCTTCACAGCCTTCCTATATGCAATTTTGATCCTGTCCCAACTGGAGTTCAGCTTTAGCATCTGGGCTTTTTTTCCTTGTTCTTCCCCTACGTTGCAACCTTGGAAACTTAGTTTTCATGATCAGATCTTTTCTTTGTGCTTTTGTTAAGCCACAAATGTGACAATAATACACCAGTTCTCTAAGACTGTTTTTTGTTTGTTTGTTTGTTTGTTTTCTGTTTTCAGTTTACTAAAGGGCATGCACACTCACCAGAAAAAGACAGAGGGAGAAAGCAACCCTCCTTCATGGGGTGTGGTCATGCTACAATCTCTTCTCCATTTTTCCATCCTCTCTTGATTCTGAGCACACATGAACATATGGCTAGCATGATTTTCCAGCTATGTGGGGCCAGTATTACAGCCAAGCAGTCAACATGTGGAATCCAGCTACCATAACCATTATGTGACAGGGTGGCTTCCTATAAGACTTTTTGATAGCAGATGGCTATCTCTCTCTCTCTCTCTTTTTTAAAGGAGATTTTTGCTATAGGTCATGTGCACTCCCCACAGATACAGAGAGAGACAGAAAGTGAAAAATCACCCCACAGGAGGGATGGCCATCCCACAATCTCTTCTCCTCCATTCTCTTGGAATTTTGGGCACCTATGCAGATGCACCCAGCATGAATTTGAAGCCACCGGGTCTGATACTTGAGCTATGGTTGGCTATGTGGGAGTTCAGTGACTTAACCATTATGTCATCTGCTGGTTCCAAGGTACCAGCTCTCTGAATGATGCCTCGTTACCAACCATCTCCACCAATAAGAGTAACATATATCTGATACTTATTGAAATCATTTACATATATTATCTCATCATTGTTACCAACATTCTTTGAAACTGGGACAATTTAAGAAAATGAAACAAAGTAATTAAATAACTGTCTTCAAGATCACAGTACTATGTGCTAAGGGAAGTAGGGATTTGGACTTAGGTATCCTAGATCTAGAATGTATAATAATGACCCTATTAACCCCGTAGCTTCCCTGTTTATCATAAAACTTTCTTCTAAAAAATTCATTTCCATATTATCCTCCCTTTTCCTGGAACCACTAGGACGCCTACCCATAACCTTTCCTAGATGTCCCTGAAGTGTCTAAATTGATACTTATGTGTGTGCTGTTCACTTTCCTCTATAGGCAAGTCAATCCATGTTGCTTTAACTTGGTTCAAAAACTTTGCTCTAAATATATAAATAAAAGAAAGTCTTTGCCGTCCATGAGTTTACCAGTTATAGAAACTGTCAGGAAAATGAAGAAATGACAGGTTTTGATTAGATTAAAGTTAAAGAACCAGAAAAAATGCTTCTTCCTTGAGCTGGGAAACTGATATGGCTTCCGTTGGCCCCATGCTTTGGTAAGAAGCAGCCCATGAGACAATAAAATGTATTCATCTTCTTTGGACTTCAGTGAAATTTGGTGTCAAAATTTATGCTTTTTAATGATATCCTAAGTAGCCTAAAGAAGATGTTGATTTTTAAAAGTAGGTTTATTGAAGCAAATCTAAGACAAGTTGAATAGTTTAAGCTCCTTACTTCTCTAAGGATAGCTCCATGTATCAAAACAGGGGACTAAGTTATTTATTTTACTTAGGGAAATAAATAAGTCATTCTGAATGAGTTGAGTTTATGAGTGTAAGTATTCCAGCTGTTCAAGCTGCTAACTGGCATCTCAGACAAAGGCAGGTACACGTGACTGGCCTGATGAATTAACTGTAGGTGCCTCTTATTATTACATTTATTCATTACTACCATAAATATGTAGAAGTCTATAGGTTCCAGGTCCTTTTCTAGGTACTTACTAATCTTTGTAATCATCACAAACTAAATGCCAATATTATTACTGTTTTACATATGATATTATATGTTCTGAGATAAGTAATTTTTTACAGTTATCTTGTTCATATGGGCTGATCTGAGATTCAAATCCAAATGTTTATCTTCTAGGTCAATATACATTTCTCTAAACTAGGGAATATATTGTGGGTGAGATTGAAATGTGCCAAGATGGGGAAAGAGAATTATTACTATTTTACATATGATATTACATGTTCTGAGATAAGTAATTTTTTTGCAGTTATCTTGTTCATATGGGCTGATCTGAGATTCAAATCCAAATGTTTATCTTCTAGGTCAATATACATTTCTCTAAACTAGGGAATATATTGTGGGTGAGATTGAAATGTGCCAAGATGGGGAAAGAGAATTATGGGCTAAACAATTAGAGAAGGATCTGATTATAGTGAAAGGAAACAATTATGTTTATATTAAACAGAGAAAGAAATCAAACTAATTGCAAAAGGATAGACTGGAGGAGATACAGATAGTGTATTCAAATAACTCAATAAGATCAATGGTGCTCAACAAATGAAGTGGAGGTAGAGGGAGAGAAAAAAAAATTGAAAGTAAAATGTATAAGATTTAATGATGAATATAGCATTGATTCTAATTTCCTAGTTTGAACAGAGTTGATGTTGAAGTACATTTGTGACAGGAGTTAGACAATGAATTTAGTTTAAACCTATTTCATTAGAGGTGACAGGCTTCGAGTGAGAGTGAGAGCATGGGAGAGAGTGTGCTAGGGATATGAACATTTTAGTTGACTTCTTTACTTTTTTACAAGTGAGCCTGCTTGCCAACATCTGTCCCACAAAGACTGATTTGCATAGTGTCTAGGCAGGTGTATGCACCTTCTGTTCATACCTGCAGCCCAGGCTAACCTGCTGCTCCTTTGATACCAGAAGATGAAAACAGCTTAAGTGAAAAATTAACTGAGCTACAAAACAAATAGAGCTATGCAATGCAATGACCTTCTTCTACATTTGTTTCCTATGAAGAGAAAAAAATAATGTTCATTTATAGAGCATTTACCATACTCAAACCACATATGATCATATCTTAACATATTATCTCATTGACTTCTCACGAGTCTCCAAGGGGAAGATAGTATTATTATTTTACAGGTAAGAAATTGAGGCTTAAAGACTTTAAATTAATTATCTTAAACAACTAGTAAATGGTAGAATCAGGCCTCAAATACAACTCCAATTTTAAAGCCCAAGTGTTTAAACAATAATCTAAACTGCCTTTCCAAATCTTTCCTGATTCCCAGTTGCATAATGTAAGATTACATCTCACTTACAGTCAAACTTGGCAAATTTAATTGAGAACTTGCACTTGTGGCTTATGCAAGAGGCTTAGTTTAGCTTTATTACCATTCACTCTCTGAGATATAACAATACACTTCTTAACCCAAATACTGTGGAAGGCTGCATATTAGATCTTGCACATGA
The DNA here is from genome assembly GCF_000334495.1 of Tupaia belangeri chinensis. Classification (NCBI taxonomy): domain Eukaryota; kingdom Metazoa; phylum Chordata; class Mammalia; order Scandentia; family Tupaiidae; genus Tupaia; species Tupaia belangeri. Next base: position 3,585,936 of record NW_006159990.1, on the reverse strand, counting down.
GCAACTGTCCATTTTGTTCCCTTACCCTAACATGGCTGTCTGCTTCTGTAAACCTGCTTGCTCTTCCCATGACAAAATAGCTTGTGCTAGCCATAGAGAAAACCATATCTGGGACGACATCCTGTACCTGCTACTGCCTTTGCTAACTAGCCGGAAACCCTTTCATTAAGCAATGTAACTGCTTACATGGAAACCCCACTCCCCTCAGAAATAATTAACCTGCTTGATTCAGCTTCTGTAACTGCTTGCATAGAAACTCCTGGTAACTGACCCCCTATAAAAAGACTACTCAAACTTCTGTGGGGCTGCAGTTCTGACTCTTGCTCCCTCCTTCCCCCCCAGCCTCAGCCAGCTATTAAAGACTCCCTTTAAACTTAATCTGGCTTTGGGGCTGCAGTTCTGACTCTTGTCCCCTCCTTCCCCCTCAGCCTCAGCCAGCTATTAAAAACTCCCTTTAAACTTAATCTGGCTTTGGTGGTCGTTCATTCCGTGGCACTCTACAACAATACCACAAGTCTCTGCCTTGTTCTTGAGTAGACTAGTCTCTTTCTAAGGCCCATGCTTTATCCAAGCGACACATGGAGATCACACCCAACACTATTCACTTTGTTTGCCATCTCCTTGGTGATGCATTCCTACACTCTCACCACCAAATGATTGCTTAATTCCACCTCCGTACAGCTATAGCACTTCGTATAAGCCTTTGTTATCACGTGCAACTCATCAGTATTTGTGCTCCACACCTGATTCTCTCTGTAGACTCTGCGCATCTCAAAGAGTTTTTGTTTCTTCCTGTTAATAAGCATAAGTGTCGGTATTTTGTTTATATTTAATCACTTTTGTAGAAGCAGAGATAAAGATTCTCTATTTGCTGAGAAAGCAGGGATTCCTTTTCATTACTATCCCTCTTCCTTCCAGTCATTGAAAAACTGGCAGTCAGGACCACCCACTAGGTGGATGGAATCCCTGATGGGAGAGCTTTTAAGGCAGGTTGTGACTGTGCTCTGACAGAGTACAATGGAAGCAAAGAAGACCTTGCTGTTACTGGGCTGCCTTTTCACCTGTAAATCACTGTAAGTGATGTAGTAAATAACTGTATTAGAACTTTTCCTAAAAGAACCTTCTTTCCTCATTTTTGGTTTACAGTTTATGTCTTTCTTATATGAATTTGAGACACACACACACACACACACACACATACACACACACACAAGAGTACCCCCAACACTGTCTTGACAGCATGATCAACCCCCTGCTTCAGCCAGCTCTGGATCACAGGCAAGACTGTGCTTGGAGTATGTGGAGAGGCATCTGGTTTTAGACCTCTCATGTGGATCAGCCTCTGAGAGTATTGTATTTTGCTTCTGTAAATCACTATCTGGCCCCTACCTTAGACATTTCTAATAGAAGAGAATATGAAAATTACTTGAAGATAATGGAATATTTTTGAGGGGAAATATTACTATCTGATGGGGAAGAAATAAATGGGAGTATCAATAGGAGACAGCAGAAGTACAAGAAGATTATTTTTTTGAAATAAAACAATCATTGTCTACAATAGAAAATAACAACTTCAACAATTTTATAGGGCTCTCCTTTGTTCTGACATATTTTGACAAGCATTATGCTATTATTTATTTGCCAGAGAATAAAACATTAAGTAATGTATTTAGGATCAAACAATGAAGATGATAAAAGGAAATGTAGAGAGAAATTAATGTTTGAAAGACTTTAAAATAGTGTATAAGTTATTTTCTTTAGTGGGGAAAAACATTACATGAGATATATATCCTCAATGTTTTAAAGTACTAAATAATTCATGACAACAAATACTATATGATATAAATTATAGAAAGCAATGATTGTAGATAAATTAAAGTATTCAGTCAAAATGCCATTAAAGAGGGAAATGGGATTAAGAGAAATTGAAAAAAGATGGGTTTTAATAGCAATGCTAAAAGATGAGACATAAGTTACAAAATATTAACTGTATTTGCTATATTTGTTTTATCTGACTAGACCTAAGGAAATTTCATAGCTCAGAGATATGTTTTTACAACTTTATATAAGAGGGGAAGTGAGAGATGCACCTTGAAGCAAAATTAGTTCTACAATGTGGTAGATTAGGTTGCAGCTTGCAGAGTCTGACTGGAATAGTGGTGACACGTCAGACTACTCAAAAATGTGTTTGTTTTTATATTTCAAGAAATTGTTGTGATATAAGTTGATGAGTCTGATCACATATTGTTTACAAATTGTCCTCTAGCCCTATCCATGTATATATAACAGGTTTGAGCTGATTGGTCAGATTATCTAATTGATCCCTTGCAGTCAAACCAATGAATAAATAAATGGGAATAAATTAAATGAAAGGATTTTTCCCTAGTAAAATTACAGGGGAGGGAAAAATTGTAGAACAAATCAATGTGAAAGCAGTAGAATTAAAAACCTGAGTCTGGTGGGACCGGCAGTTAGCGTAATGGCTATGTTGCTGAACTCCTATGTAGCCGACTGCGGTTCAAGTCCTGGACCTGGTGGCTGAAACTCATGCTGGACATGTGTACGTGCTTGCCCAAGATCCCAAGAGGAGAATGGAGGAGAAGGGATTGCGGCGTGGCCATCCTCCCGGGCGCCGGGCACGTGTGCGTGCGTGCCCAAGATCCTGAGAGGAGAATGGAGGAGAAGGGATTGTGGCGTGACCATCCACCCTGGGGAGGAGGAGGGCTTTCTCCCTTTCGGTCCCTCTGCCTCTCTCTGTCTTTCTGGCGAGCACACGCACCCTATAACACAAACACCCACCCCCCCACCCACCCCCAAAAAAGGAAAAACCTGACTCTGGGATTAGGCACCAGGGAACTGAGGGTTTTGTTGTATCAATGATTTTATGGATTCAATATTTGTGCTTTCTCGAAATTCATAGAATGAAGCCCTAAACCCCATTATTAAGAGGTGGGGCCACTGGGAGGTGATTAGGCTTAGATAAGATCATTAGAGTGCAGTCTCTGTGAAGAAATTAGTTCCTTTATAAGAGGGAGCAAGGCCAGAGCACTTTCTCTCTATGCCATGTGAGGGTATAGCTGGAAGACGGCCATTTTCAAGGCGGGTAGAACGTCCACATCAGAATCTGACCATGCTAGCACCCTGATCTTGGAATTCCCAGATTCCAGAATGGTGAGAAATACATTTCTGCTGTTTAAGTTACTCAGTCTATGGTATTTTGTTATAGCTGCTATGCTGACCAAGAGATGTCAGTAAAGACTGCTTTTCTAAAGAGAAAAGAGGGTCATAAAAGGTGATGTGAGCCCTGGAGGGTGGCATAATAGGCGATTGTCTTAGAGAACCTGACTTGCTCTTAAAGATCGTGGCAGGATCCCCGTGAGAAGTTTCACTGAGCGTATCAGGTCATTCTAAAAGATCTACCTCAGGTACATGTTTGTACTTCAATCAACGAAATAGATACCCTATGAAGACCACATAAAAAAATTAAACTCAAATCATATTTTAAAAATATATTGAGTGAAGAGAGAGAAAAGGGCTATTGCATTATTATATTATTTTATCATTACTTCAAAAAATTTTTCTCTCAACAGTAAAAGTTCAAAGGATTCTAAGAGTGACAGAGCTATTGCCTTCCTAGGGAATATAGGCTATTTCGATAAGGCCTTACAATTCTGTATTTTCCTTTAGTTTTGAGCAGTGTTAAACATTTCCCCTAAGGAATTTTAGCAACAGTAGAACATTACTTTTAAATTAACTTTTTCATCAAATGCTTGTTTCCGTTAAAAAGGGAGCAGCTGTTAGTGCTGGCAGACTCTCCCCCCCACCCCGATCTATGAGCGCAAATCAGAAACAATTTGTTTTGTGAATAATCTACAGTATGACAATTTGTCTACAAATATGTCACTGCCTGTTTACCTCAGTGTGCGTCAATTGAATTTAGCCTCTTATTTGCAGAGAAGGGAGTAAGGCAATCTTGACAGCATCCCTGCCTGCCCGCCTGGCACTATAGCCTCTCCCCAACTTCCTGTTGCCACTGAGAACCACAGGGAGTGAGACGCCACACACTGTGCGGAGTGTGGGCTTCGCAGGACTAGGCCAGCTACAAAATTAGAGACCTGGGCTCTCACTGAGAGAGTAGAGAGCTGTTCACACAGAGGCAGATCTTTCAGTCCAACACTTTGATTAAGTCTAGGAAGAACCTTAATAGACTGCCGTTTACTAGAAAAGAACCTTTTAGAGACAAGCGTTGGGGGATGGAGTTGGATTTTTTCCCCCCTCTGTCAGCTCCCTCTATACTGAACAGTTGATTCTTGCATTAAAGGAAGATCAAATGAGAGCCTTATTCAGCATTTACTAGACTTCTAGGAAGAAAAAAAAAAAGTCAGTTTTAGCTTGCTTATATATTGTTCTATGTGTCAGTTTATATCACCGCTTGGTAGATAATTCACCCCCATGTATTTAGTATAATGAGGATTAAAGCTTCATCCCATAGCCGGGCAAAGTCCTCTCCTTTCATATAGGCAATTAAAAGGTTTGCATGTTCACAAGATTGACCTGAGTCAGTGAAGCCAAGAACTACACTCAGTTGTCTCTTAGGTCTGTGAATTACTCGGGATTAACATTGTTATTTTGTGAGAAATGATACATGTTTCCTTTCACAGTACTTAGCAGTATTAATGCTATAATAACTAAATTACTAATCTCTACCCTTTTTCCAAATGGTTGTTAGTTGTATGTGTATATATATATATACATATATACATATACACATTTACTTTCTATTCCCCTAAACTGACTTGGCAAATTGAAAAGGCAAACACAACAGATAAATAATTTAATAGGACAAAATTTAGTGCAGGGCATGTACTCAATGTATGCTATAGAGCATGTGTGGTCACCGGAGACACAGAGAGAGACAGAAAGTGAGAAATCACACCTGCGGATATGGCCACCCTGCAATCCCTTCTCCTTTCAGGATTTTGGGCACACACACACACACACACACCTGGCATGAGTTTTAAGCTGCTAGGTCTAGGACTTGAATTGTGATCAACTCCTTGGGAGTCCAGCAACGTAAGCATTACACTATCTGCTGGCCCTAGTAGCTTTAGTTTTGAAAGAAATTTGAAAATATTTATCTTGGGTTTCAAATATGCATGAAAGTAAAATTTTGAGCAAAATAGCATATGCCATTTATTTTATACCAAGACTTTTTTTTAAAAAAAAAAGAATTATTTTATTTAACTTTATTTATTTATTTTTTAATTTGACTCGAGAGGAGCAGAATGAGATAGTAGAAAGAGAGAGAGAGAGAGAGAGAGAGCTGACATATCAGGGGGAGTCCAGCCCCCTTAACCATTATGCAACCTGCCAGTCCTATACCAAGACCTTTAAAAAAATTAATTTGCCAAAGGTAGTGTATGCTTGCCAGAGAGAGAGACAGAAAGAGAGAGAGGAGCACCCCATTCAGGGAATGGTCACACTGCAATCCCTCTGTTCCATCTTTTCCTCCTTTCAGGATTTGGGTCACAGGTTGGGATTTTGGGAACATGCACACAGTATGTTTTTCAAGCTTCCAAGGATGGGATTTGAACTGCAATGTCAGCCATCTAGCTGCCTTAATTACTGGGCCACAGAGCCAACCCATACCGAAATCTTTTAAATGTAAACTATAATTTTACGAAGGAATAGGGAATGGAGGAAGTCAGTGCTACGTCCTCCTGTAAAATGTATTGTAAAACTCCAAGTTTTCTACAAGACACATAATTTTTATGAGGGAGAAGTCCCAACCACCTACCTGGAGTGTTACTGATGTGCCAAGCATGGGTCACATACCTATGCCCTCTATGAAAGTGTTTGATAAAGTCTTCCACAAAGATTAATAAAAAAGATATGCCACACGTTAAGGAAAATATTTCAAATATTTAGTTACTAGAAATGAACAGATTTGTAAGCACTTTGTAACTAGTATTATAAACACCTACCTATTTTTAATTTTAACATTCAAGATCTTATGAATCAATAACGATCTAGGTCTAAGGTCTAATAGAGCCAACTTTTTCAATAAAGGGAGGATCTCTTTGAATAAAGGTGTATTCTGAGCAACTTTGTATATTTTATATGAGAGACTGTTAAATGTATATCAGGAGTAAAGGAAATAGAGTAATTAAGATATTACTTTTCTAGCAACATATTTATGCTTTCCCAGTACAGTGAATATTCTTTCCCTCGCTGGTAAGAGCACTGGTTTCAGCTCTTCTGGATGCTACATGGTGAACACAAGATATGAGAGATGTGTAATATAGCATGTGTCCACAGTGAAACACCAAATCATTTACCTGAGAATTGGGCACTGCACCAAATATCTACAGAATTGCATCTGCAGAACGACCTGCAGTCAAAAAATCTGAAATCTGATCCCAGCTTGACTCCTGAAGAATCAAGGCACTTTAAATAATAAATTTATACTTTTGGGTTTCAGATCTCATAAACCCTAAAATACCAGATTAAAGAAGCTGTTATAGTAACTAATTAAAATTAGCATTATTATTTTTATAAGACAGCTTTATGCTATGGGGCATGTGTGCTTGCCAGAGACAGACAGAAAGACAAAAAGCAAGAAATCACCCCCTAGGGGACTGGCCATGCCAATCCCTTCTCCAATATTCTCCTCTTGGGATTCTGGGTACGCATGCACATGTGCCGGTCCAAAACTCAAACCACAGCCGACTATGTGGGAGTCCAGTGATGTAACCATTACACCATCTGCTGGTCCCACTAATTAAATTTTTCAAGTTATTATGGTTAATGAAATTTAAAGAAGATTTTCTATAGGGAGGTTCTGGAGCTACTTCTGAATTCAAAGGCCAATTTATTAATTCAGTGCAACTGAATTCTAAATTTTTTCCTCATTTTTTAAAGGTAATTATTTATTTAATTTTATTTATTTATTCATTTATTTTAGTCTGACCAGAGCTGGACACAGAGAGAGAGAGAAAGTGGGAAAGGAAGCCACCTGGTCTGGGACTTGAACCATGGTCCAGTGTCCCAACCACCGTGCCACTTGCTGGACCCTCCATCTAACAGAAGCCATACAGGATTTTCAAGTTTTCTTTCTCTTTCAGTCTGTGACTTAAGTTACAACTATTGGTCACAGTACCTAATATAAGCATCGTTCCACTTAAGCTTACATAAACAATGTTGTGTTCACAATATAAACATTGATTAATACTTTGTGTAGGAAAAAAGGTGTTGTAATGCAACACACTCAAGTGATACAAATATTAATAGTAACTTATAAGAAAAAATATTATTTTCTTCTATTCCAAAAAAGTAATAGAATAAATATTTGAAATATCAATTGGCATGAAAAATAAAATTCAGTGCTTGAAATAAGCAATTATTTTAGAAATTCTTAAAATAACAAGCAAAATATATTGAATTCAATAAAAGTTACTTTAGTTCTTTTCATATTTCATATGCTGGTTGGCCCTGAACTTATTTTAGGTGACTGAATCATTAGTAAGTTGTAGTTCACTTTTCCGTTTCTGATTTCTATTAGTTTATAAAAGGATTTTACATTTGCATTTAAATAGGAAGGAAATGTGATAAAGATTTCAATTAAAAGGCTGTCTGTTTAGGTTAATTCATTTTTAATAGGAACAGTAAATATTTTTCCGTTGATATAGCTCTTACCCCAATATCAGTTCATTGTTCTTTTTTATCTAGTTATGTCAGGTGGTGCTCAATAAAGAATACTGTAATGTCAGCCCCTGCTTTTTAAGGAACATTTCTCATTTCTTCATTGATTTTTTTTGAGAAACCAAAGCAAATTTCTTCATAGTACGTGAGAAAAGTGATGACAGCAGGTCACAATGTGAGTATAAAAGATTCTTTACACACACATAAAAGATATGTAACATATTAATACATGTGTTCAAACAAGTGCATACATAGACATCCACACATATGGAACAGATTTTCATTTGAAAGTCGTTGTAGTTAGATTGGATGGAAAGGAAAAAAGAAAAGCTATCTTATCTTGAAAGTTTGGCTAAGACTTCAGAGTCTCATTTACTTTATAGGAATAAATTGTGTTCTCTATAAAAAGTGTGACCATCTTCTAACTAGTCTTTGTATGTGCAATGCACCTTTTAAGTGGTTTAAGTGGAGGGAGGTGCAGTAATGACAACACCAATCTTAGTCTGATTGCCATAACTTTTCTTTCTTTCTTTCTTTTTTTTTTACTTCTGAGGTCAGCTCTTGGAAATTCCATCATTTATCTGTTGTTTGGTTTGCAGATATGTCTTTGAATGCTGAACAAATCTAGTTAATTACATGAACCTTCTTGACATTTTTTAAATTAAAAAAATCATTTGCACTTGTTTTCAGGATGTTTACCATTTTTATTTATTTAACTCGTAGCTACAGCTTTTTAATTTTTGCAGTGTATTTCTTTACTTACCTAGTTTCTAAGAAAATCATTTACTTTTTCCTCTCACTTTCTGTTTGAAACACTTTGCACTGAACGTTTTTTATTTTTTTTAAGGGGTGGGGGTCCTGGAAAAAAAAAAAAGTAAGCATTTAAATGAAGAATTGGAGCATTTAATTAGTATGTTCTGGCTTCCTGCTAGCAGAACATCACGCTAGTGAGTAAATGGATTAAGTTTCCCGTAAAGCCAGCTAGGAGATATCTTGACAGTTGCATTTTTCTTTCTCAGGTGTCTAGTTAAGGAAAACACAGGGGTCCAATTCAACCTTTAAAAATGTTATCTTTTGACTAGAAAGATTACTCCTTTGAGATGCAATAGGATTTTCCACAGCAAACTTAGCAGAGGATTATGCTTTTCATTACTCTGAAAGAAGAATGGAGTGAATAGCTAGTATAAATAGAGGCCATTTCTAAAGAAAATTTCTATATAAATTATGATTTATCTCTTGTTCCTACCAAACATTCATAATGAGGTGGCAGTTGAATTAGACAAAGATCCACCTTATTTTAAGAAATTCTTTTTTGAACGTTAGCATCTCTCTCTCTCTCTCTAGCATCTCTCTCTCTCTCTATTTACATACAAACACGGGATCTTCAAAAAGTTCATGGAAAACATGTTTAAAAACCTATCTATGGATTTCATATTTGTGTAAAAATAATCTCCCACTTTACTTTTATTTTTCCATGCACTTTTGAAGTCCCCTTTTACACATTCAGAAAGGATTTCAAGTGTTAAAATCTATTTCTTCTCACCTTATTTTCAGCAGTTTTATTCAATTTTTTGTTATCATTAGAATCTATTTTCCCCTACAGTATGTCTGCATTTTTAGGCAGTCTCTAAATTGACTGCTTCATGGTTGATTTTTTTCCTCAGCCATATTTAACCACTGATCACAGCTGAATTGATTAGAGTGACTGTGGAGTAATTCAAATCAGATAAGATGGCTGAGCTCACCAAACAAACCATGCCATGGTCCAGTAAGTATTTTTTTAGATATTTATATAACTACAACCTAATTCACTGCAATAAGTGAGACATGTTGGGAACACCAAGCTTAGGAGCTATCTGTAATAAACTTTAAAACTTTCGGTAGTATATAGTATGTATTTTCTTAGACTTTAAAATCTCTAATTGAGCAAGTTGAATCATTTTAGGCAGACTTCTTTGCACAAGCTTATGGAAGAGAAGAATAGAATAGAATCCCAGAGACTTTTCACAGTAAATTTCATTTACTGTTCTTACCAGTGTCTCTACAAAGTCAAAAACAGGAGCTGATGAAAATTGCTGAACTGAATGTAACCACAGTCATAATAATTGTCTATCATTGCAGCCACAGCCTAAGAGTGCCAAACTTGTGTAGTACATATGCACACACACAGGAGATTATAAAGGTATAAGTATACAGTAAGCCTCTAATATTACTTGTGATAAAATACAATTGATCTATATTGCAAATAAAATTACTTTCATGATTGATCATGGATTTCATAGAAAGTGTAGCTTTGTTTCATTTGTAGCATTTTCCATCTCTGCATGCCTAGAAGGCCCGTGATGTGTTTAGTAACTTAAACATCTGTGTTAGCAGATGTTTCTAGGCATTTCAGATTAATGCCCTGTAAACGGTCAAGTATGTTTGACTACATTTTGGGGATCATCAGCAAGTTATTTGAATAAATGTGTTCAAATAATTACTTTGCTAACAGTTGAAAGTATTAAACTGTCCATGTAGGTTTATAGCTATTTTTGAAGGGGGGTGGGAGAGGTTTTCGCTATAGGACACATGTACTCGCCAGAAGAGAGAGACAGAAAGCAAAAGATCACCCCTGGGGGGATAGCCACTCCGCAATCCCTTCTCCTCCATTCTCCTTTCAGGATCTTGAGCATGCATGCACATGAGCATGGCGTGAGTTTAAGCCACCAGATCTGGGACTCGAACTGCAGTCGACTACATGGGAGTCCAGCAACATAGCCATTATGCCGTCTACTGGTCCCAGGTTTATAGTTATTATCTGGAGCTTTTTCCCCTTATATTTTTTGGCTATAATTATTTAAAAATTGCACATTTATCTTTTCTAAGAACAATTATAAATTTTCACATTAATATAAACCCACCTGGCTATTTTCTTATAGCTATTACCAATTGCATATATCTGGGACACTTAACTACACAAAATTAAAAGAATCTTCTTATTCATCTATTCTAATGTTTACACTGGCAATTATACAGGTAAACCAGCTGTTTGGGTATTCTGTTGGGTTTATTCCTTGTAAGTCT
>NW_006159990.1:3548779-3575140 GCF_000334495.1 Tupaia belangeri chinensis | reverse complement strand
AATTCCAGAAGCAGGTTACATATTTCAAGACATATGAGAAAAAGCAACTGCTGTTGTGTGGGTTAGTAGTAAACAGCTGTGACAAATTCAAGGCCACTTTCAGTATAATTTAATACTATTCTATGACATATGAGAAAAAGCAACTGCTGTTGTGTGGGTTAGTAGTAAACAGCTGTGACAAATTCAAGGCCACTTTCAGTATAATTTAATACTATTCTATGCATTATTACATAATATATTAATATAATTATATATTATAATAATAACTATGCAATCTCAAACTTACTATCTTTTGTTTTCTCATCTTATTCTTTATTCATTATAAAATATGAAGTCTTTTTTATGAAGAGAGGCCTGGGTTCAATTCCTGGTCCAGTTTAAAGCCAGGACACAGTGACACGAGTCTGGAATGCCATGGACCAGGAAGGCTGAGGCAAAAATCAAACTAAAGGTTTGCTTGGGCAGTATAGCAAGATTCTGTCTAAGATTTGGCATGGTACTTAGAATTCCAGCTGGGAGACTGAGGCAGGATGATTAGGACAGCTTGCCCCTGTCTTAAGAAATAAGTAAATAAATAACAGATAAATTTTTTAAATTTTTCTAGAAATCAAGGCAAATAGAGATGTGGCACACTTGAAATGTATTTAGGAGAAGTATTGCAAGGAGATTATTTCTGTTGGAATGCATTTCTCTTTATTAAGAATCAATTATTTCTTCTTCAATTGAAAAGATTATAATTTATAAATTTGAAATGACTTTGAGGAAGCAATCTTTTCATATAAAATAATCGTTTTTATAGTTCTTTGAATAGTTTTGGTGCTAATATTTTAAAATAATTATTTCATTTATTTTAATTTAACTTATTTAATATTATTATAATTATTTAATTTGACCAGAGAGAGAGAAGGAAAGCAAGAAAGCAAGCAGCCAAGTCCAGGACTCAAACCATGGTTGACCATGTGGGAGTCCAGCACCTTTAACCACCAAGGTACCAGTTGGACCCCAGGTGCTAATATTTTGGGGGGCAGATATATATTGTTCATGTCAAAATTGATTAATGAAAGTATGAAGAGTGAAAGAAAAATTCCTTTTAACAACTTTATTTTTAAATCTGAATGCCTACATACTGGAGAAGGCATATAAAGATTTGTAATGAAATAGTGAAAATTTGGTAGAGACATTACCAAACCCTGATCAGATCTGGAGCCTAAAAAGGAAAAAATAAATTTTAATGGCATATAGACACTACATATATACATGCATATGTGTGCCAAACTTAAATTACCCTTGAGCCTAACGGAAGACTTAAGGTTTATTTGCGAACACTGAAACCAACTATGTTGTAAAATTATTACTTGCAAGTCACATTCTATTGAAGCTTTATGGATTTCAAATTATATATTTTGTAATTCAGGATATTACTGAATATCAATAAAGTTGTTATTTTTGCCTGATTATGCATCATGAACCACAGGCTGTTATTTATTTATTTATACACTTATAAAATTTACATTTAATCATTATGCATCTTTACAGTGTACAAAATGGATTTTTCCAGCATGGATGCAGTGTGCATCAATCAAGTCAAAGATACTATTATACAGATTATTATCAACAGACAACGTTTCATTCATGTGTCTGTTTTTCCCCCTCTCCTCCCTCCTATCCTGTTACCCACACCTTCCTATACTGTCTCTGGTATCTACAATTGTCCTCCTTACTGTTCCACCTTCCCATATTTCAGTTTCTGCCATTGAGTGCAGACATTTGGCATATGTTGAGCAGGGACATACAATGTCTCTTTTACAATGTGGCTTGCTTCACTTAGCATTAAATATTATGTATTCATTCACTTTGAATCAAATGACAGTGTCTTTTTTTTTTTAATGGCTGAGTAGTTCTCAACAGGCTGTTACTTTAATTTAAATAAATTAGAGTTTATCTTACAGAAGTAAAATAAAATCTGGAGTGTTTTATACAACTATAAAACCTACAGTGGGGGCCAAATAGCACAGTAGTAAAATGCAATACTGTGAGATAATCCCACATGGGAAGCTTCCCAATTCAAATCTGGAGACCTCTCTGAATATGCCCTTCAGACACACATGTTTTCCTGAATTGGGGCTGACTGAGGCTGGGGGTGGATGGTGGAGGTGATATCTAGTTGGGTATGCTATCTAAGTCTTTTCTCTCTTATTCCTGGAGAAAATAAGAAAAGAAACAAAAAATTAAAACTTAAAATCTATATAGAGTTTTGGAACCAGCAGGTGGCATAGTGGTTAAGGTGCAGGACTCCAACATAGCCAACTGTGATTTGTTTCCTGGACCTGGCAGCTTGCTATCTCACTTTCCTGTTCTCTCTCTGCTCAAATTAAATAACAATAATAATAATAATAATAATAATAAATTAAATAATTATTTTTAAAAATCTATAGTGTTTTGGGACCAGCAATTAGCGTAATGGCTATGTCAATGGACTCCCATGTAGTCGACCGCAGTTCGCGTCCCAGACCCGGTGGCTTAAACTCACGCTGGGCGCATGTGCCGGCGTGCCCAAGATCCCAAGAGGAGAATGGAGGAGAAGGGATTGTGGCGTGGCCATACCCCCCGCCCCGGGGGGTGATTTCTCGCTTTCTATCTCTCTGTCTCTCTCTGTCTATCTGGCGAGCGCACGTGCCCTATAGCAAAAACCTCTCCAAAAAAAAATCTATAGTGTTTTATTTGTATTAAGTTATATTTATGATTGCTCATAAATAGGTATCTAAACATGATATTAACCTCTATGACAGGAGTATATTTTACATTAATAATTAAATAGGTAATAAACTGAGACCAGCAGATGACATAATGTTAAGTTACTAGAATCTCACGTAGTCGAGTCTCAGAACTGGTGGCTTAGAACTCACATTGAGCACATGTGTGTGTGTGTGCCCAAAATCCCCAGAGGAGAATGGAAGAGAAGGAATTGCAGTGAGGCCAATCTCCCTAGGTAGTGATTTCACACTTTCTGTCTTTCTGTCTCTGTCTCTCCAGTGAGCACACATACCTAACAGCGAACATCTCTCTTAAAAAAAAGTACAAGGGAACCAGCAGTTAGCGTAATGGCTATGTCGCTGGACTCCCACGTAGTCGACCACAGTTCGCGTCCCGGACCTGGTGGCTTAAAACTCACGCCAGGCGCGTGTGCGTGTGTGCCCAAGATCCCGAGAGGAGAATGGAGAAGAAGGGATTGAGGCGTGACCATCCCCCCTGGGGGGTGATTTCTCGCTTTCTGTCTCTCTGTCTCTGTCTGTCTGGCAAGCGCACGCGCCCTATAGCGAAAAAAAAAAAAAAAAAAAAAAAACCTCTCCAAAAAAAAAAAAGTAAAAAAAAAAAAAGACAATAAACTGATGCAATAAAATACAATAAGGATATAAAAAAATATATAAAAGTTAGAGCCAGTAGTTCAGAGCAATATGTTTTCTCTGTCAAAGTATAATGCTGTCCAGAATTATGCTAACAATCAATATTATCCTGATCTTTATGATTTCTGTGAGATTCTTAATTAATTTTAATTGGAATTAGTCAGTCAAAGGACATTTATATTTGGTTTAATCCTATTCACACTGTCTCATAATAGTATTTTAATTTTTTTAAAAAAACATTAACATATTTTATAATCATGGATGTCCTTACAAAAAAAAAAAAAAGATTATGGACCAGTCATTATTTTCTTTCTAGCTTTTGAGATTTTTGCTATAGAGCTCATGTACTTACCAGAGAGAAACAGATGAGGAAGTGAAAAATCACCCTCTGGGGGAGGTAGCCACACTGCAAGTCTTTCTCCTCCATTCTCCTCTTGTCCTCCTTTTCCTCTTGGGATTTTGGGCATGTAGGCATGCAGGCACATGAGTCTGGTGTGATTTTTTTTAAAAATTTAATTTATTTACTTACATTTAATCACATCTTTACAGTGTATGGCGTTTATTTTTCTAGCACAAATACTATGCATGTTAGTCAAGCCAAAGATAATGCTCTATAACTTATCAGCAAATAGTTTTTTTTTTTTTTTTTTTTTGGTCAATGAAGAATACTTTTACTAATGTTTTCCCTGGTGTGATTGTCAAGCCACCATTTCGAGACGTGAATCATGTGGGATCCAGTGCCTTAACCACCACACCACCTGTTGGCCTCTTTCTTCCTGTTTGAAAGTTAAGTTAATCGTAAGCATGTCTGTCTGGAACTGATGTACATGTATAAACCAGAACTATTAACCAACCTTATCTTTTTACAGCAAACTTAATATTATAAATAAGTGTGGGAAAGTTATTTTAATGCTTATAAAAGCATAGAACAATAAAGATGTAGTCAGTTGAAACTGATTCAAGTTCTCACAACTTTTTCATGGCTGTAACATTCTTCAAAAACCAAAATAGCACTTTCTGTCTTATTTACAAGCATCTATATTTATTGTCATTAATTCAAATGTTAAATATATGGAATGAGTTAAATATCAAAAGATAAAGATTTAAAGCCATGACTGATTTCAGTTTAGAATCATTTAGCATTCATAGCAGTTCGAAGGGTTGAGTTGAGGATGAAAGGTTTTTTAAACTACTCAATTTATATCTTAAACTGACAGCTAGGATAGAAACATGGAAAAATAAATTGAAGACTACCATATTGAGTTGTTATATTATAAAAAAATAAGCATCTAGTGAGGATAATAGAAGCCAAAGTGAGTTGAAATATGTCTCCTATGTGTGTGAAAATGACTACACTTTACTCAGTTAAAATCTATACATCGTCTTGGCTGCAACCAATATCTCTCGCTTATAGAAATAATGGCCTTTTTGGTATTTTACTATAAAAATTATGAGCCCAGTTTCTTGTAGCACATGATGTCTATGACTCTCTGTACATTGTATTATGTAAGAAAATAATGTTTTTCTAAAATCTAGATTTCTAAATGAAACAATAAAGTACCAAAGTATTGATCATTTTGTTAAATAAGAAATCTTTTTAAATTTACTTTCACATACATCTGATGTATAAAGACCTTATAAATATACATAAGAACTCTCATGGATAATCATGTTGGAGTTTTCTTGGTTTTCTACTACGAAGGAATCCATATTTTTAGCATACCTTAGTATAAGTGAAAATAGGAAAAACGTCTGCATCTCTAACAGATGAGTATTTATTTAATAATAATTTAGATGTTAATGAATACTGCTGTATTAATGAATACAACAAACAGAGAAGTTAAATAAATGTAAGTTAACAAATAAGTAGAAATACAATTTTAATATTATCTCCTCCTTTCTATGGATCAGGCAGCACACACATTGGGAGGTGCTCATCGACCTACTTTGGGGACAGCCTGTCTGTGGAGAAATATGCAAATCTCCTAGCATTAGGGGTAACTCCAGCGGACTCTGATCAGGACCAAAGAGATCCACTCCAGTGATTAAAACACTCACATGATGCTAGGACACTAAAAGGGAGAACTGTCTTTCCTTCATCTTCTAAGAAGGAAGTGTTTTTAAATTGCCTGTCAGGGGAATATAGTGGGTTATTTCATCTTGGAAATGTAGCCTTCATGTTTCATTCTAATTTTTTCATTCCAAAGTTGATCCACCCCTGATTGGACAATTTACACTTGAAGAACAGTCATACCGTACTTGTTAGAGTATAAAGCAACAACAATATAACTTGGGCCGATATATCATATAGTAAAAATAGCTCTATGAGCATAAGATTCCCTAATGTGATATAAGATTCCCTAAAGTGATATAAGAGCTGTCAGTTGAAAAATAAAAATTTTCAATTGTATATTTCCATTTCTTTGTGTAAGAAACATTTTCTGCATTTGGTTGGATAGATTTTGTATTCTTAACTGAGCTGTAAGTCTCCCATTGCTAGGGCACCACAGATTAAATTCCTAATTAAACATTATACATTGCCTCAAAAAAAAATTTTTTTTTGGAGAAGTTTTTTTTGGAGAGTTTTTTTTTGGTTTTTTTGTTTGTTTGTTTGCTATAGGGCAGGTGTGCTCGCCAGAAAGACAGAGAGACAGAGTCACCAAAAGCAAGAAATCAACCTCGAGGGGGGATGGCCACGCCACAATCCCTTCTCCATTCTCCTCTTGGGTTCTTGAGCATGCATGTACACGTGCCTGGTGTGAGTTTAAGCCACTGGGTCTGGGACTCAAACTGCAGTCAACTACATGGGAGTCCAGGGACATAGCCATTACACCCACTGTGGTTCCCAATTTTTTTTTTTGAGAGGCTTTTGCTATAGGTTGCATGCACTAGCCAAAAAGACACAGAAAGACAGAGACAGAAAACGAGAAACCACCCCCCCAGAGAGGATTGCCACGTGGCAAGCCTTTCTCCTCCATTCTCCTCTTGGGATCTTGGGCACGCACACACCTGCACCTGATACGAGTTTAAGTCACCGGATCTGGAACTCAAACTGGGGTCGACTACATGGGAATCCAGCGACATAGCCATTACGCCAACTGCTGGTCCCAAGTTGCCTCACATTTTATTGATTAACTGAGAGAATTTTTTTATGTGTCTGTTATGAGCAGTGGTTCTTGAACTTTAATATACCCATGATTCTGATGCAGTGTTTTACTTTTCTAGTAAGGTCCCAGATGACATAAATTCTGTTGGTCCATGGATCAGAGTATGAGCAGAAAGGTCCTAAGCAATATTTACTAGCAGCATCTCTTCAGCAGAGGACTGTGTAGACAGGTGAATGAGCTGGGGCACATGTTATCATATTATCTAGTAAAAGTAGAAATGGTGTAATTTGCATAAGGCTTAATGTCTTATCATAAAATTGAAAAACTTATGAAGTGTGAATCCCAGTCTCTATTAAATCTTATTAGAAATTGATCAAATTAATGAAAAGAGTAGGGATCAAGAGAAAGGAGATGATTTTAATGAGTACTCATTGTATAATAAACTATGTCTATGACTTTATTTATTGGCTAATTTAAATTATGAGAATAAAAACAATAGATTGGGCATTATTTTACAAAGCCTAAGTACCCAAGTTATCGGAGAAAATATCTTACAGTTTTGAGAACAACTTACAGAACTTTTACTTCTCTACCACTAGCCTATGAACTTATCAAAATACTTTTACTGGATTTGCTATAACTGTTTTACTTTTTAAATTGTGTATATTGTCTTTTTCATTTTCATTTTGAACAATGGAATGTCTAGATTGGTTAGGATGCATGACATTTATAATCATATCAATATTTAGAAATCGGGAATTACTTAGTAGCCAGCCTCTATAGAAGAGGGGAAAAATATGCTTCCTTGCCGAATTCAACCTCTGCCCTGCTTTTACAAAGTCTTACTGGGACACAACAATGTCCATTTGTTTACATACTATCCGTGGCTGCATTCCCACTGTAAGCACAGTGTTGAATAGTTGTAACAGAGACCAGCCGGCCTATAGCCTAAGATATTCCTTGGTTCTTTAGCTTACGGGAAGATTTGCAAGTTTGTGTCCTGCACTCATGTGTATGGTTTTGTAGGGTTTTCCGAAAATAAAATTCACTCCCTCTGTGTACCTTTAGATACATTCTTCATGCCTGATGGAACTTAAAAACTTATTCCTAGAAACAATAATATGTGTAATTGTAACTTTATTTATTTATTTTAGTATGAGGTACTATATTGTGTGAGGTACTATTCTAAATACCTGTGCCAATATATGGTCCTTGAGAAACCTGAATTATGTCTTCATTTCATATATTCTGTCTGATCAGACCATGTTTTTTTCTTTTCCTTGTATGAATTTTCCAAAAAGAAACTAACAGTACTAGCCACATGATACATTAAGCAAGAGATTCAGTGTTTAAAACAAAACTAAACTTGTTTCAGCAAGAACAATATGCATGACTCAGAAGAGAAAGTATTTTTGGTGATTTTAGCACTATGTCAGCGTCTCACCTGTCACAATCACCATGTAGGTTGTATGGTAGATTTGCAGGCAACTTATGGGCTGACACTGACCTTGAGATCACATAAGAAGGTAAAGCCTTTAACTCCAATAGTTGCTGTATTTGATCTTGTATATAATTTATGCAGTGCTAAGAGGCCCACAGTAGAAAGCAAGCCAATGTCCAGAAACTATTTTATACACTAGCAGAGATTCCTTTAGCAACTGTACTCTACCCCTAACAATTAGCACAGTGTCAGCCACAATGTGGGATTGGTATAGGGGTGATTATAGCAGCATAATATTTCTTCACACATTTAATGTCCTTAGGTATAAAAAGATAAGTCAAAACTAGAGAAGTTACTGACAACTCTATATAATATAATTTTCTAGAAATCTTTAAAATAACTAAGTCCTGGCCTTACTTTTAACAAATAATACCAGAACACTCGCATAGCTTCTACGCAAGCCAGGATTTAGAATCACTACACTAAATTACAGATGGTGTTCACGTTTTCTTAGGTCATGCCAAACATGTACTAATTTTCTGTGATTTCTAACTGAGATACTGAGGGCAAATAGTGGCAGGCTTTAGGCAGAATAAAACATCTCAGGGGTTGCTTGCTGCCATTTGCTTTTGGTAGTAACGTAAGTAGACCAGACAGGAACATATGCGTTCATGGTTGTACCAGACAGAACATTAGGACAGAGGTCACATGGTCAATTCCGCAGACATGTTTTTTCAACAGAATGTATATGTATAGATGATTTTTTAAAATATTGAAACCAATAGGTTTTATAAAAAATTCCAGATTTTTTTTCTTTTTCTTAAAAAATCTGCTGATGCCAAATCTGCATTTCCACATGATAAGAGCTGTCAACATCTGAGTGATGACCGCTCTTGTGGGACAGGATATAAACTGTCCAAGTTGACATGGTTCCCACCATGGTCTTTCATCTTCCTGACATCAGAGTGGAGTGTCAGTTGCCGTTTATTGTTGTCCTGGCTCTCCTGCTCTTCTTGTAGTACAGAAATATCTGTGCTATGTCTCTGTCATGAGATAAACGGCAAAAGATGGACCGCAAAGACCACAGTTTTCAAGAAAAATGAGAATATCATTTCTTTACCTCACTTGCAAGCATATGATAGGCATTTGAATTTGTGAGCCAGTCTGTGGCAAAAATATATTATTATTTTTTATGACTTACTAAGACATTTCCTAGTATTTCTTTGCTCTGGGATTAGAGGTTTTCTCTGATGACAAATTCAGAGTGGCTATGCTCTCTACATGTTTAGGATGGTAAAAACCCAGCTGTTTAAAGACCATGTGTGTATGTGCAGGCTGGTTTATATGGTAATCACTTGAAACAAGCCTTTCGTAGATTACTGCTCGTGTTTTCCTCCGTCATCTCATTTGATTCTTACTATTTTTTTTTACCATTTTAATAATGTAGAAACTAAGTGCCCAAAGAACAGAAATTAGCTGTAAGTTACACAGTTATTACCTACAATATGGCCTCTTAAACTCTAGACCGTACTGTCTCCAAAGTTGAGAAGTTATGCTATTTTAGCAAGTACAAAAATAATTTCTTCTCTCCATAGAATTTCTCAAATTTTACATGCTATAGATTATTGTTAGTATGTTAAAATCATAACTCCTCTTCATTACTCTAAATTTAAGCACCTATATATTAATTTTTTTTTCTGAGGTTTTTTTTTTTTTTTTGGTCACTTTAAGGAAGCTGGGGTCAAGGCTTGGAGTATTTTGGAGCATCATCTGTCTTTAAGCCTCAATAATAGGGACAGCCCTATGGATCAGTAATTAAGGGAACTGGATGCAACATGGCTGGTCATGGTTTGAATCCTGGCCCTCACAGCTTGAAAAGCACAATGGGTCTTTATGTGCGAGAGCCTGGGATCCTGATAGAAATAAAGAATGAAAAGATTGCAGCATGAACTTGCACCATTAGGAAATGATTTCTCTCTCTCTCTCATTCCTGTCTTGCAACCTCACACCATCTGTCTGACAATAAGAAAACAAAGAAAACATCAAAAATACTTTTTCCCTCTTTTGAGACACTTATATGTATTACATTCATAAGCACTTTATTCTCTCTCACACGATTTTAAAAGGAATTTTTTTCAGGACTTAACATATATATATATATATATATATATTTAAAATGTCTGCTGAGCCTTTCATAGCATCTTTAATAGTTCTGAATTTATTCAAATATTGGATCTTTGTAACAGTGGAAGTCAAGGTAGGGGAGAGTATGTGAGCTCTCTGGAGGCTACTCAGTAGAATGAAAAATAAAACCCTTTTTGTATAAACTGAGAGGAAGCAAGATCTGCTTCTTTGCTTTGTCTTGATTGCAGTGTATCTGCCCTATTACAAAACTGTATTGTCTGGGCAACTTTAGTTAATTTGGTCTGAATGGCTTTGATGGTACTATGTACGTTTTTCAGCGGTGAGATTCTAACTCAGGTTTGAGCTTGGTAGAGGAATGACAAGGGAATTCTGGCTGCTGCCAACATTCCCTATGGACCTCCCCATGTTCGCTTCACAGTCAGGCAGTGAGCGGCTGAAAGCGCAGTCAATAATCCCAAAAATAGACAAGTGGGATTACATTAGATTAAGAAGTTTCTGAATGGGAAAAGACAGTAATTAGTGTGAATCGACAGCACTCAGAATGAGAAAATATTTTTGTAAACTATGTGTCAGATAAGGGACTGATAACTAGAATACACAAGGAACTCAAGCAGCTGTATAGAAAATAAAAAGATGATCAACCCTGTAAAAAGATGGGAGAATGAGTTGAAAAAAAAAAAAAACCCAAAAAACCACTCTCTAAAGGAGACATAGGAATAGCCAAAAGGCATATGAAAGAATATTCAACATACCTCATTGTAAGGGAGATGCAGATCAAAACCACAATGAGATACCACCTAACCCCATTCATAACGACTAAGATTAAAAAACAACAACAACAACAACAACGTTATAAGTGCTGGCAGGGGTGTGGTGAAAGAGGAACTCTCCTACACTGCTGGTGGGAATGTAAATTGTTCCAGCCACTGTGGAGAACAATTTGGAGATTCCTCAAAGATTTACAAATAGAACTACCATATGATCCAGCAATCCCACTCCTTGATATCTACTAAAGGACAGAAGAATTCTTAATCAGAAAAGTTCTTGCACATTGATTTTTATCGCAGCATTATTCACAATTGCTAAGACATGGAGCCAACCCAAATGCCCACGAACAAATGATGGATTGAAAAAGTGTTGCACATATACTCTATGGAATACAACTCAGCCATAAAAATCAAGACCCTGGCTTTTCATAAAAAGTGGATGGACATGGAATATTTACTGCTGAGTGAAGCAAGCCAAGCTATGAAGGAGAGACATTGCATGTCTCGACATAATATATACCAAGTGTCCACACTCTATGGCCAAAATTGAATGACTAAAGGATATAGAAACATGGTAAATGGTTTTAAGTACCAGATACAGTGTGGGAAGAGGGTGGGTGAAGGAGTAGAGTATGAGGAAGGACAATAAGGAGAAAAATAGAGAGGCAAGTCATTTATGAAACAAAGAAATAGTTTATTACTTCTTAAAGATAATTTTATACTATTGTTAACTGAACTGGTGAGAAATGTACACATGTTGGAATATTCACTTTGCAAGCTAAGTGACATGTGATTGAATGTATAAAAGAAATCTAAATAAAAAAAATAACAGAAAAAATCCAGTTCTATATTATTGTTTGAAAGACATCTCAGCATGCTACATTGAAATATCTTTATTTATTCATTGCTTTGAAGACAGAGTCTTGCTCTCTTGTAGTCCTTCCCTTTCAGCCTTCAGAATAGGTGGGACTTTAGTAGCTAGCCTCTGCTCCCAGCTTTAGGGGCACTAGGAAAAATCCCGGACTCCTGTGTGGCTTCAGCCTATGGGTCAGCCACATCTTTACAAGTGTGCCACCAAGGCCAGGCCTGTAAAATCTTTTTAGTCAGCATCTTAGCTGGCTTCAATCTTCCAAAGGCAAGAAAACAAATGAAAGTTTCTAATTGAAGTCTTAAACTTCAGACATAAATAGCAAAATATCTGGGACATTTATCTCCATGTGAGGGATTTACCTTGCCCTGCAGTTATAGAAATAGCATCCAAATGCTGCTCAAAAGATTCCTAACATGAGTGAAGTGAAACAGTTATTTGATGGGGGTCAGAGAGGGGGAAGAGACTATTGAATTATCCTCTCATCTCTGGGTCATACGCAGACTTGAAATTTTGGCTGCAGAAAGTGTACACAGCATGGCTTTGCTATGATCTCTAGCAAGCTTTTGAACACTTGTAATCTGTCCAGGAGAATCTTTTCCTGAGGCTCAGCATTAAGAACATCTCATAAAGGGAAATAGTTGCAGGGTGGTGTCACTCTTATTTGACTCACTCTTAAACACTTGGTATTGTAGCAGATAGGAGTCTACCTTCCGGAGAGCATGCATTCACGGTTTGCTTTTGTAATCTGAGTTTAGATCCTTCAGGCACTCAGCGTGTTGGCAATCCCCGTTAAGACGGTATCAGCGGGGGATAAAGTGAAGTAAAGTGGATTGTATCTGACAGAGCTCCTTAAATAAGTTGTTCAATTGACGGGAGAGGTAGGAAACCTTCCCAGGGTGATTAATTCGAATGACCCAAGCTAGTTGATGTGTACTTTTAAATGACTCTTATTGTTTACCTGAAGAATAGTCAAAAGTGCATTTCAGAAAGTATTTGTAAAAGTTTAAACATTTGAATTCTTAAGTTACAGAATAATTTCATCTAAAAGTCGTAGTTCATAAAACAGAATGGAAAGCAGAATTTCCATGGAGTTTTTAATGTAGTTTCTAGATTGGACGCTGGGAATTTGATGCAGATAATTCAGGGTTAAGGTGATATTACCAGAAACTTCTAGATATGATAGAAATGTGGTCTCCAATTGAGCCTTTTCTCCTGCTTACCTGTGTATATTAACCTTTAGACAGGCAGGTTACAGCAGGTATTATTTTGGCTAGAAAAGCAGAATGTCACAAAAGTTCTTATTGGAGAATAAAGAAGTAGAGTTTCCTGGGTAGGAAGTGTCCTAGCAAGCAGCCTTCAAAATGCTAAAAAGGAAATTACCAAAGTGTTCACATGTACCTGTCCAAGCAAAAATAAAACATTTCCCAGTCTAAGGAATGACTCGTTAAACTATCCTCTCAAGTTATTTAGTCTCATTTGTGACTTCTAAAAATAATGTTTTAGAAGTCATATAAATTTATTTTAATAAAAGCTTAGTAATTAAAATCATAAATCATGCCTAGATTTAAACTTAGTAGGAAACCACAGACATATATGCAGTTCATTCTATCTAATTTTGCATTTCCAGTCTTGTCAAAGGTTCTTAGAAATCTGTAGTATTCTCACAGAAATTAAAATTGTATAAAATGCAAAACACTAAAGTCTACTTTAATAAGAAAATACCTCCCAAATCCAATGTTATACTGGATAGATTTCCAAGTTGGACTTCAATTTTCCTAGCCATGACTCCACTGATAATTATATCTGTGCCATGCTTTATATTTTTCCTTTGTCCTATGTTCAGTCTGTCTATTCTGTATTAAATAGGGGCCTTTATGCTCAAAACTAACAATATTTCCTTGAGAAAAAATCTCACTTTTCCACAGAGCTACTTGTTATAATAGTATCAATGCTGCATGACATAATGAGTAATACATAGTTAAGCTACTTTAAAAGAAGGAAAATTGAATGATCTCAGGAAATACATTTAATATTTTGAATGTTTGGATACTCTTTACTTTTTCTTATTTGTTAAGGTTATAATTAAAGCTTAAAAGATCGTAAGAGTAGGAGAGGCTGAACTAGTATTTAAGTTAATGGCTGCGCTAACCCTTTTTAAATTTTATTTTAAATTAAATAATAATTGTGCATCTTTATGAGGGTAAAATATAATCTTCAATAAATGTCTGTAATATGAAATGATTAAATCAGGCTAACTAACAAATCCATCATCTCATATACTTTCTTGGTGTGGTGAAATATTTAAAATCTATTCCCTTAGAAATAAAAAACCAACATATAATGGCATAGTTATTGAAGCATTAGTCATGATATTTAAGATAAGGAAGCAAAGTAGGTGTTTCCCACAGATAACTGGATAAAGAAAATGTGCTATATATATGTAATGAAATACTATTTAACCTTTAGAAAAGGAGAAATTCTGTCATTGTGACCATGACCACCTGGATAAACCTGGAGAACATTATGTTAAAGGAAATAAGCCAACATAAAGACAAATAATGCATGATCTCATTTATGTGTGGTATCTAAAAAAGTCTAAATAAAAGTAGAAAGAGAAATGATGATTACCAGAGGCTGGGGTAGGGGTAGAAAGGGAAAGAAATTTGATCAAAGGACATAAAGTTGCACATAGACAGGAGGAATATGCTTTAGTGATCTATTGTGTAGAAGGATGACTTTAATAAATAATAATGCCTTACAATGGCTCTTTTGATGTGTCAGCTTGTCTACACTCCATTCTCTAATTATCCAATCACACCTTATTTGGATGTTGCTGAAAGGGAATTGTGCAGATGTAATTGAAGTTTCCAATTGGTTGTCATTTAGTAAGAGAAATTATTCTACATAATCTAGGTGGACCTGATTTAAATCCAAGCAGAGCTTGGATTTCCCCTCTACTCCCCGCCAAAAAAAGAAAAGAAATTCTGCTTGAGGCTGATCATTTTTGTCTTTGCCATTGAAAATCTGGACCATTCAGGACCTTCCTGAGTGCCTGCTTACTTTGCCTCCACAATCACATAAGGCAATTCTTTACAATAAGTTTCATGTCATAAATATTAATATAAATAATAAATATTGTAGATTTGTATGAGTGTGTGCTTGTTGTATTGGTATCAGTCTAATAGAAAACATCTATATCAGACAGTATTGGTAACAGGCTAGCAAAAAATGAATCTTAACAAAACTTCTGTAGCGTTAAATAATGTGAAGTAGCTTTACTTGGGACTATCAGGTCAAGGTCAAGACCTATAAGTGGCACTACTATTCTCATTAATTTGTCAGCGTACATTATTATTTTCTAACTACAGTAATTCTGGGGAAAATTTTCTTTATACAGATAGTCATTGTTTTAGAACCAATAAGAACATCACTGAAATAAAAAATGTAGTAGATGTATACTGCTTCCTAAAGAAAACTGAGAAAGGCTTAATTTATTCTAGTAAAATGGATCAGTAGCAGTTACAGGAAGATTCATCCATGAAAATAAAATTCTGTTTTTGATTGAATCCCAATTAATAATACTATCTCTAGAATTAATAATATTGTTCTACAAACAATTTTTTTGGAAAATAAACGTATTTGTCATAGATAAATTTTTAAATAGGTAACAATGGTGTCAGAATGATCCTTATACATATGAGTCAACTAACTCAGCTATAGAGAATTGCGCATTTTCAGTAATGGATAATCTTGCTGATGATATAACATCACGAGAAGTAACCAATAGACCTGTTCATCGTAATTTGTCAAGAACTGTATTTCCGCACTGATGAGAATAACTACATTTATCCCCCTTTTAACCCAAAATATATATCTACTATATTATTACTCTAATACCTGAGAAATGTCTTTATGTACCAAAATTTTTCTTGTTAAGGCATTACTGTGTTTTTGTATTTATATATAGGTGGGATTGCCACACAATATGCACATTAGAAAAAAGAAGTTGTTTTTTTTTTTTTTTCCCATCAATATATGGTTGGGAAATATCCTATTTTAGGGATTTAAAAACTCTATATTTTTTAGTAATATCTAAAATGTCCTTACAATCATTAACACTGATGTGGCCATCAAAGTTCAGATATCCCAAGGGGAATCAGAGGCAATGTTTTCAACTCTAATGTGGCATACAAGATATTGTTATTACCATAACAATCACTGCAAATGAAAGTGTTGCTATAATATAAGCTCAGCAAAAGAGGTTTAAGTTGCTGGCTGCAATGTTGTTAGACAATAAAATTGCTTTAGTTTATTTACTAGCAGAACAATGTGAAATTTGCTTGCAAGGTAACACCTTTAGCTCCATTAGGATAAATTCTTCACCACACTATTAAACAGGTCAAGTGTTTATTGGTCCATAAGTAAATAAGTGAGTTAGCACAGAGAGAGAGAACAATCACACACACACACACACACACACACACACACACAATCAACGAACAGGGGCATGTGAAAAGAATACAGGGTTTGAGGAGTCATCCTGAACAAGCTTTCAATGGTCAAAGTTGTAATAATACAACCACCAAAATAAGTAATGTGAATGCTATATTATAACCAAAAAATTGCACATGTAATCTACAAGCTGTTTAGTATTCTAAAAAATCGTTAAAGCCATGTAAAACGAAGGCCAAGGAACTGTCACAAATTGGAAGGACTCAAGGAGACATGATGCATAAAAGTGGTGTTGTATCCTGGATTATAGCAGAGGGTATAGAAATTCATTGGTAGGAACATTTATAAAAATAACATTAAGTCTAGTTTAGATAGTAATATTGTACTGATATTCATATCACCTATTGATGAATACATTGATAGTATGGTTATGCTACATGTTAATATTAGTGAAAACTGAGCAAAGCGTGTATACTACTTTTCTATACCATGTTTGTAACTGTGATGGTATTTATTTATTTATTTAGGTTTTACAGAGACCTTTGGTATAGGGCACATGTGTTAACCACAGCGACAGAGACAGAGAGACAGACAGTGAAAAATTGCTCCCCAAGGGGATGACCATGCTGCAATCCCTTCTCTTGGGATTTTGGGCATGCACACAAGCACACCCAGTGTGAGTTTTAAGTCATCGCATCCAGGACTAGAATTGCAGTAGACAACGTGGGAATCCAGAGACATAACCATTTCACCATCTGCTGATCCCAATGATGCTTAAATTGTTGTTTCAACTCCATTAGGCCATAGGATGCCCAGATAGCTGATTGCAATACTTTTTTCCTGGGTTTGTGTGTGAGGTTATTTCCATAAGAAATGAACGTTTATATTGGTAGACTGAGGAAAGCCTTTCCTAACATGGGCTGTCATGATCAAATTCTCTGAGTGCTAGAATAAGATGAAAAGGTAGAAGATGCTTGCTTTTCCTCTTTAACAGTTGAACTGGGGCATCTTCTTTGTCCTGACACTATGGGTTCATTGGCTTTCAGCTAAGACTAGAATCTGCACGAATGGTTTTTGTGTTTTTGGGCGTTTGAACTATACTACTAACTTTCCTGGGTCTCTAGCTTGCTACAGCAGACTGTAGGCCTTCTCGGATTCTATCATTTTATGAATCAACACCTTACAATAAGCAATATATACAAACGTGAATGTGTATGTGTGTGTGTGTGTGTGTGTCTCCTGTTTGCCCTTTTTTCTGTAGTATACCAACTAGTACCATAACTCATATATAAATATAGAATTATTTACAAATAAATGCTTAATTGTTTTGAAAAAGGAAATTATTGTCTGGTCAAGCTGGGACATGGAAAACCATAAAATTCGTTCTCATGGATTGACTGGTTGAGAGGCAACTCTACAATTATTAGCTATACTATTTCTTTTTACCTAATTACTGCTCTTGTCAATTATATCATTGACAATGTATTCATTTCCAAAATCACATATGATAAAAGTTGAGTGAAACTATGGCTATGGTAACATCTGTTCAAAGTACCTTGGTAGGTTATTATTTTTGTGCTGCTCATATGTTAATATCAATACATATTATCAAGTTAATGATTAAAACTCCTTAATTATAGTAAAACTATTATTCTCAAGTGTGTTCCAGTAATCACTAGTTTCACTGAATTTGTTACAAGTGACAAAAAAGAAAAAACTTTTGTAGCTTAATAAAATGAGGAAAAAACAGGTTCAAGAAAGTTTAATTGCTTTATTTACTGAATAATTTCTATGGAAACTTATTAAAAGTAATTTCTAAGAAGGAAACATGTAAATCCTATTTCTGAAACAATTTCTTTTTACTTCAGAACTCTCAAAACTTTTCATTGGGCTACTGCAGAGGGAGAAAGGCCTTTGATGATATGATGATGAATTACATGATCAGATCATGGGCATTGAAAAGAAGTAATGTCTAATTGCTAAAATATCAATACCATGGGGGGAAGGGGAGTGAAAACTGTCATCAAAGGACATAGCAGCACAGTCCTCTAGCTTTTGAATTTATTATTATCATTCCTAAGACAATCAGCACATTTTTCTCAATAAATTTCTCTCTAGAGGGGCCAGCAGGTGGTGTGGTGGTTAAGGGCGCTGGACTCCCACGTGGCCGACTGTGGTTCGAGTCCTGGACCTGGCAGCTTGCTTTCTCACTTTCTCTCTCTCTGTCTCTCTCTCTCTCCTTCTCTCCCTTTCTGGACAAATTAAAGTAAGTAAATAAATAAATAAAGTTAAACAAAAAATAATTTAAGAAAATTTTCTCTCTACAAAATTCTCAGTTAGTACAGTTTTTTTTTTTTTTTTCCTTTAATCAGAGTATGGAATGAGGCAACCCATATTCTGAAGGTAAGAAATAATTCTAATAGCTCTGGGTCATATGTAAACTATAGTTTTCTGTATCTTCTACTTTGGAAATTCTATTTTGCTTTCTCTATCACAGTATATGGTCTATTCCAATTGCTTTCGATAGGACTCACTTTAAAAAAAAGTTAGTAACTTAATTACCCTAAAATTTGTTACTGTGATGGAGATCAAGGTAAAGTACTAAGCTCAGCCAGTTCTTCATATATTCTAAGCATTTGTATTCCTGAGGTAAATGAGGGCTTTCGTAGAAAAACACTAAAAGTTTCCTGTTCTAAAGCTGAAAGAAATTCTCTGTAATTTCAGATGACAGATCTTTTTTTATTTTTTATTTTAATTTTAAATTTTATATCACATTTAATCACACATATTTTTACAGTGTATAACATTTCTTTTTCAAGCACATTTACCACACATATCAGTTAAGACAAAGACATGACTATACGCATCAGCAGCAGCAAGTAACTTTTCATTTTTTTTGTCAATTAAACATACTCTTTTTTGTTTCTTTTTCTTTCCCTGTTTCCCTTCCTTTCTCCCTCCATTACCCACCCTCGTATTACCCCTATTCATACTATCTCTAGTATCTACCATTGCCCTCCCTGCTACTATACCTTCCAAACTTTCCATTTCTTCCATAGAGCGCAGACAATTGGTGTATATTGAGTGGGGGCATACAAAGTCTGTCTTTCGTAATCTGACTTCTTTCGCTTAGCATTAAGTCTTCCTTATTTGGTCACTTTGTATCAAATGTGAGAGTTTCTTTAATTTTTTTTTTATGGCTGAGTCATATTCCATAGAGTACATATGCCACGTTTTTTTCAATTCAATCATCTATTTTTGGACATTTGAGTTGATTCCACGTCCTAGTGATTATAAGTAATGCTGCAAAAAAACATGGATAGGCTAGTTTTTTTCTGATTGAGGGTTTTTCTATTTTTTTTTTTTTTGGATAAATACCTAAAATTACTGGATTACTAAAGTTACTGGATCATATGTAGTTCTATTTGTAGATTTCTAAGGACTCTCCAGATCATTCTCCAAAGTGGTTGTACTAATTTGTATTCCCACCAATAATATAGGAGAATTTTTTTTCACCCCAGCCTCATTAGCAATTATCATTATTTATCTTTGCAATTTTAGCCATTCTGACTGGGGTTAAGTAGTATCTCATTGTGGTTTTGATTTGCAGTTCCCTCATAAGAGATGTCGAGTATGTTTTCATGTGCTTTTGGGCTGTTTGTATGTCTTCTTCTGATAATTGTCTGTTCAGCCCCTTTTCCTACACATTTAATCACACATATTTTTACAGTGTATAACATTTCTTTTTCAAGCACATTTACCACACATATCAGTTAAGACAAAGACATGACTATACGCATCAGCAGCAGCAAGTAACTTTTCATTTTTTTTGTCAATTAAACATACTCTTTTTTGTTTCTTTTTCTTTCCCTGTTTCCCTTCCTTTCTCCCTCCATTACCCACCCTCGTATTACCCCTATTCATACTATCTCTAGTATCTACCATTGCCCTCCCTGCTACTATACCTTCCAAACTTTCCATTTCTTCCATAGAGCGCAGACAATTGGTGTATATTGAGTGGGGGCATACAAAGTCTGTCTTTCGTAATCTGACTTCTTTCGCTTAGCATTAAGTCTTCCTTATTTGGTCACTTTGTATCAAATGTGAGAGTTTCTTTAATTTTTTTTTTATGGCTGAGTCATATTCCATAGAGTACATATGCCACGTTTTTTTCAATTCAATCATCTATTTTTGGACATTTGAGTTGATTCCACGTCCTAGTGATTATAAGTAATGCTGCAAAAAAACATGGATAGGCTAGTTTTTTTCTGATTGAGGGTTTTTCTATTTTTTTTTTTTTTGGATAAATACCTAAAATTTCTGGATTACTAAAGTTACTGGATCATATGTAGTTCTATTTGTAGATTTCTAAGGACTCTCCAGATTATTCTCCAAAGTGGTTGTACTAATTTGTATTCCCACCAATAATATAGGAGAATTTTTTTTCACCCCAGCCTCATTAGCAATTATCATTATTTATCTTTGCAATTTTAGCCATTCTGACTGGGGTTAAGTAGTATCTCATTGTGGTTTTGATTTGCAGTTCCCTCATAAGAGATGTCGAGTATGTTTTCATGTGCTTTTGGGCTGTTTGTATGTCTTCTTCTGATAATTGTCTGTTCAGCCCCTTTTCCTAGCTTTTAATTGGATTGATCATCATCATCATGATTATTATTATTATTGTGCATAACTGCTTGAGTTCCCTGTATATCCTGGTAAATGTCCCATATCTGAAGTATAATCTTACCCCATTCTGTCTTCTCACTGAATATATTGATAAAGTAGCTATCATAAGACCCTGAGAGGTAAACCTGGTTTATGCATAATGTATCAGCATTTGAAGTATTATCAAATTTATACAAATTTTCCTCTGGTATCTCCCAGCATAGACTCAAAAGTGCAAAATCAGAAGTATATACTGGAGAAGAACAGAAAGATGCCTAATAGTTCTCTCTTCTGTCCTGAAGAGTGAAAAAGAGTATTCAAAAAATTGAATCATTGGGAGGAAATTTGGTGGGGTTTTGGTTTTCTTGTTATTCCCCTTGTTTTCCTTCATTCTCTTCTGACCCAGCCACTCTGCAATTTCTGTGGTTGAGAGCTAAAGTCAGCATCAGAAGACAGGCACCAAAACTCTGAAGGTGAATCCTCTATGTCCAGAAAAGATGTTGCCTCAAGATTGAATATCTGTTGCTATCTCTCTCTCTCCCTCTCTCTCTCTCTCTGTGTCCTCTGGCTACTTAGTTCTGTATTTAAACACATTTCCTAGGGGAATGTAAGTGCAGTAGAATAGACAGTATGAACCTATGAAGGGTGGTATCAGGGAAGCCAGAAAGTGTCAGGTAGATCGCAGAGCGGTGAACATTTATGAAAGCGATTTGATAAATGTCTGTACAAACTCTTCAATTTACCTCAAAGCCTTCTATGGGTGGATATGACGCTAATCAGTGTAAAATAGGCTTTGAGTGCTGAGCTGCATATGAGATCAGCACATGAGAAAGAGATGAGCCGTTAGTTGGCACACCAAGTACATGCAAGTAGTACTCCATTTCTGAATAGCACGAAATTTTGAAAACCAATCTGAAATATCGGACCACAACAGAAGAGAGATGAATTACATGAGACTGAACTGATGACATAGAATGTTACGGTTTTTAACTGACTTTTGTCTATGCTTTATTTTCCAGATTTAAGGATTTTTGTCTTATCTTGAGCTGTCAGTAGGTTCATGTACCCATTATTTGAACAGAATTCTAACCTTTTCCCTGGCTTTATATCTCAAGCAAATTTCTCTTAACATATATTTATTTTTTTTTATTTCACTTCCTTTTATATATTCAATCACATTATTTAGCTTACAAAGTGAATATTTTAGTATGTGAACATTTCTCCCTAGAACAGTTGATAAAACTATAAAATATCTTGAACAGATAATACCACATTTCTTTGTCCCATGAATGCTTTGCCTTCATATTTTTCTTCTAAATGTCCTTCCTCAGGCTCTTATCTTCCACACACACTATATCTGGTGTAGGCATTTTTAAATTTTAATTTCTTAAAGCTCAAACTGTTTTTCTTGAAATTAAAAAATATATTTAAAAATACCTACTTATTGACTACAGTGAGCTATATAGCTTCAGCTAGGCGCTACTTTATAGTATGTTAATTCTCTCTCTCTTTTTTTTTTTTGGAGAGATTTTTGCTACAGGGCACGTGCGCTGGCCAGAAAGACAGAGAGAGACAGAGAGATAGAAAGTGAGAAATCACCCCCCATGGGGGATGACCATGCCACAATCCCTTCTCCTCCATTCTTCTCTTGGGATCTTGGGCACGCACGCACATGCGCCTGGCGTGTTTAAGCCACCGGGTCCAGGACTCGAACCACGAGGACTACATGGGAGTCCAGCGACATAGCCATTACGCTAACTGCTGGTCCCAAGTATGTTAATTCTAATCACTGACTTTCATGCCTAAAGTCAGACATGTTTTCATATAGATGTATATATCAGCTGAACTTGCTATTGAAAGTATTTAAATGAATTAAGGTATTTTGTGAATCAATAGAATGTGGGCAGATAAAAGGCATGGAAAGCAACTGTAGATACCAGCAACAGTGTGGGAGGAGGGTGGGGAATGGCAGAGGGTGAGAAATAGAGAATCAAAAAAGAAAAAAAGAAAAGAAAAAATATATAAAGAAACAAGAAATAGAAAATTATTTGTTGATGATAACATGTATGATTAAGCCAATTTACAGTGTATTCTGTATAGGAGGTTGCACTTTGTATTCTGTGATGATGTT
The DNA here is from genome assembly GCF_000334495.1 of Tupaia belangeri chinensis. Classification (NCBI taxonomy): domain Eukaryota; kingdom Metazoa; phylum Chordata; class Mammalia; order Scandentia; family Tupaiidae; genus Tupaia; species Tupaia belangeri. The sequence continues at coordinate 3,552,157 of NW_006159990.1, read as the reverse complement.
CAGTGAATGAATGTAAATAAATAAATTTAAAATTAAAAAAAAAGAAAACTAATCTGATATTAAAATGAAACACTATAGGGGTCAGCAGGTGGTGTGATGATTATGACACTGGCCTCCCTCTACTGGATGACCATGGTTCAAGGCTTCCTTTCTCACTTTCCCTTTCTCTCACTCTCTGGTGAATTGAAGATAAAAACAATAAATTAATTAATTAAAATAAATAATTTTTTAAATAAAACAAAACTATAGAAGGGCCGTTAAAAATTTCAGGCTAAATTTAATCTGATGGATATCTTGTCATAACAAACATAAACTAACAAAACAATGTTCAATTTCGGATTTAAACAAAAAATTCAGTCTCAACACATCATCCGAAATGCATGGTGTACAATACAAATGTTTTGGAACATAAAGTACCAGGAAAAGTTCAACTCACAGAAAAACAAGAAAAATTAATATGGCATCAATATTGAAACTTATCATAAAGCATGTGAAAGCTGCTGTTATAACTATGCTCTGAGAAGTAATGCTGAATCCTCTTGAAAGAAAGGGGATGTAAGAAAATCACAACAAAGATAGTAATATGAAGATTAAACAAATTGGGGACCAGCAGGTGTCGTGGTGGTTAAGGAGCTAGACACTCCCACATGGCTGACAAAGGTCCAAGTCCTGGGCCTGGCGGCTTGCTCTCTCTCTCTCTCTCTCTCTCTCTCTCTCTTTCTCTCTGTCTCTCTCAGGTCAAATTAAAATAAAATGAACAAATAAATAAAATTTTAAAAAAGATTAAACAAATAAAAATTGAACTGAAAAGAAAATTTCCAAGAATAAAAAAATGTATTAAATGAGCTCAATAGCTCTTTATTTTGAAATAAAGTCAGTGAAACTAAATGCCAGCAGTAGTATATAAACCAAGCAGCAAGCATCAAAAACGATATTACCAGAACCCAGGGGATCTGTCAAACAGTACAAACAAGCTCCAACATTTGTGTAATCAAAGTCCCAGAAGGTGAGAGGAAAGTGTGAATCACAAATCTGATCTTACCTATGACCTGAAAGAACTACAATCCTCTCACACAAAAACATGTTTGAAATTGTATATTGCTAAATGATGCAAAATAACCGAATTGGGAATCAGTCGAAAAGAACATAAATAGACAAAACATTATGGTATGTAATGAAACAGTTTTCAGCAATAGAGAGACGCTATACTTATTATACAACATCTTAAGGCTGAAAATTATGCTAAGTGGAAGAAGATGGACATGAAAATGATTATATGATTTAGGAGTCAACTTATGTGAAATTTCTAGGCAAGGCAACAACCATATAGGCATGAAGCAGGCCCGAGAGATTGGAGATGGGGCAACATGTTGAGACTGGGGATGGGAATAGCAATTGACAGAAACTTGGCTTGAGAGAACTTCTAATGCAATGGCAATGTATTAGAACTCTTTCCTAACGATCATGGCATATCCTTTTCATTAAACTGTACAGTTAAAACAGATTAAATTTGTAAAAGTATATTATGCCTCCATAAAGTGGTTAACAAAGAAAAGGTAAAATATTAAAACACTTGCTTCAACAAGATATATATAAAGTGTCTTCAAAATGTTCAAGGAAAACGTGGACCAAAATTAGGCATGGATTGCAAATTTTTTTGCACCAAAATAAGCTATATGTTAATTCCACTTTCTACAAACATTTCAAAGTTACCTCATACATATAGCAATACATAATTAGTACTTGATATAACTATTTATAATGGTAAAGTAAATTTAAACCATATGATCCATTTTTTTACTTCCAAAACTTGAATGTCAGCAAAGTATCCTTCAGTTGGTGAATGGATAAATAAATCATGGTACATCCAGACAATGAAATAGCTTTCAGTGCTAAAAGGAAATGAGCTATCCAGTCGTGAAAAGACATAAATGGCATGCAAATGCATATTACTAAATAAAACAAGGCAATCTTAAAGGAGCTACATCTTGTATAATTCCAACTATGTGACATTCTGGAAAGGAGAAAACTACGGAAATGGTAACAACACCCGTGCTTACCAGAGGCTGGGGCCGGTAGATATGAATAGGTAGATCATAGAGGATCTCTAAGGCAGTGAAATTCTTTCTGTAACTGTAATTAGGGTATATGTTATTATTCTAGTCCATTCTAATGTATTAGAAAAAACAAACACAGTTGTTTATAATAGTTTTTAATAATTTTTAAAATTTGTATATGATCAATAGTGATGTTCTATAGTGTCCTTATTTCAATATTTTGTATCTTTTCTGTTTTCTTGTAGAGTTCAGTTAAATGTTTATGAATTACTTATGTCTTTATGGAATCAATTATTAAAAACAGAGGTTTATTTAGCTCATGTTTTAGAAGACTTAGGTCAAGGACTTAGCCCATAGCTGGTGAGGGTCCCCTAGCTAATGAATAACATGGTGGAGTGCAGGACCTTAAGAAGAGCAAAGTTTGTATGTGTTCATCTGTCTTGGTCTCATTTCTTCTTCTTGTAAAACCACACTTTCCAAAACAGGGCTCCTACCTAAGTAACATAATTACTTCCCCAACACCCATCTTAAACACCATAATCAGATAAAGATTTTTTTCTTTTTTTTCTTTTTCTTAATGCTTTCTCAATACATCCTATTTCCAATACATGAATTTTAAGGGAACATATTCAAATCATAAAAGTCATTATATACTTTTCCAAAAGTGATGAAACACACAACAGGACTGAATCTTAATTGGAACTATGGCTGTTGGGTGGGTTAGAATGTATCAGCGGAGACTCACTAATTGCAATAAATGTATTTCTCTGGTACAAGATGTCAATGGAGGTTGTACACATGTGTATGTGGGGAGATTTCTCACTGTCTCTTTCTTTCAGTCTCTGTCTATTGAGCACATGCTCCTTCTAGAAAATTTAAAAGGGGCAGAAAAAAAAGCTCTGAGCAGTTGATTGCTTCAATGATTTTTTGCACTTAACAATATATTGAATTCATTGCTGTACTTAATTTTCTCCCCAAATTAGAAATATTTTTAAAAATTAAAAAATAGTTTTGGGCTTGTATCAGTTCTTTGTACTACTAATAGATAGGCTGTTTTCTGTAGGGCATATAGTGTAGAGAGGTCAAGATGTTCCTAGAAAAATGGTAGATAGTGTGATTCCATTCCACAGAGATATTCTGATAAAGCACATGCTTAAACTTTGCAGGCTCTTTTGACCCTTTTGATAATGATAGCTAACATTTATTGAACACTTAATATGCACAATATATTCTTATTAAATCTGCCCTACAACCTCTTGAGGTTAGCACTATAAATATCCTTATTTTATAGATGAGGACACAAAAGTTTAAAGAGGTTAAA
>NW_006159990.1:3537768-3546554 GCF_000334495.1 Tupaia belangeri chinensis | reverse complement strand
TTCTTTTTTTTTTTTTAAAGAATTATCTTTTAATTTTTTCTATTATTATTATTTAATTTGCTTTGGGGTATTAACACTCAACAGAAAGAGACAGAGAAAGAATGAGAAAGCAGGCTGCCAGGTCTGGGACTCCAATGGTGATTGGCTATCTGAAAGTCCAGTGTCTTAATTGCTACGTCACCTGCTAGCCCCTTGAAGTTTATTCTTTATTATTATTATTTTAATAGATCTTGTGTTCTTGCCAGAGAGACAGAAAGTGAAAAGTCAATTCCCAGGGTGATGACCACACTACAATTCTTTCTCCTCCATTCTCCTCTTGGGATCTTGGGGCATGCACACACATACACCTGGTGTGAGTTTTAAGCCACTAGTCTGGGACTCATACTGTGGTCAACCATGAGGGAATTTGGCGATGTTACCATTGTCCCATCTGCTGGTCCCCATTGTAGCTTATTCTTAATCACACAGAAAAGTAAGTATCAGACATAAAGTTGTAAATAATAAACGATCTGTTGACTTATAATTTTAGATATTTTATGTGAACAATTCTCTGGTCACGTTATTGATTTCATTCAATTAATTATTAGTTTGTATATACCTGCCCCAAGTACAGTAAGTTTACACTATCTGATAAGTTTCATAAAATGTTAGAGATTTCAGTTATGGTCACTATAGTTCTATGATAAAGGAACATTTTTATACTTTGAGGATAAATAATAAATACCTATGAATAGCTACATTTTTAAAAGTTAATATCAAGTGCTAACCCTCAAAAGCTCACTTTTGCATGAAAAGGACAGATGTCATCCTATGTACCCGACAATGTGTTGTTCTCTCTGTCTGTTTCTCTCTTTCTCTCTTTCATGTTGCTATCTTTCAGTGTGTGGGTTTTTCCTTTTTAGTTTTTAATTTTCTTTATTTCTTTCTTTCTTTTTTTCTTCAGTTGTCTCTACTCCTCTGGGTCAGATGTAAAGAACAAATCTTTTTTTTTTTTTTGAGAGGTTTTTTTCTATAGGGAGCATGTGCTCACCAGACAGACAGAGAGAGACAGAGAGACAGAAAGTGAGAAATCACTCCCCAGGGGGGATGGCCACGCCACAATCCCTTCTCCTCCATTCTTCTCTCAGGATCTTGGGCACACACGCACACACGCCCGGCATGAGTTTTAAGCAACTGGGTACGGGACGCGAACCACAGTCGACTACACGGGAGTCCAGCGACATAGCCATTACGCTAACTGCTGGTCCCAACTAAAGTACAAATCTTAACTTGAGCTTTTCTGACTTTATCCTTCAGCTTCCCACTTGTTACCTGATTTGCCACTGTCAGTGCCTGTGTGGGCTCCTGTCACAATGTGCGGGACAGCTCTCAGATGTCCTGGTGCCACTGGCAATGTGTTTGCTATGACCTTGTAAACTCAAATATTCTTCATCTTTTCTTCACTCTCTACTCAGGACCACTGGTCTCTCTCTTCTTTCCAAATTTTCCCCAGTGCAAACAAGGTTTAGTGATACTTATCTATTTCTCTTCCTTTCTTTCAGTTTTTTAATTCCCATCTCTGTCACTTCACAGTTCTGCAATTGTCTCACTGTCTTTACTTCCATATCCTTTGGTTTTAATATATCATTACAAATTCTTTAAAGTGTGTGTACTTGTTTATTCTTTCCATGAGCATGAGAGATATTAAATGAGAGAGAAAAGTGGGGGAACACCCACTCAATATGGCGTATACACCATAATTTACACCCGGCCTTCAGCCAACCCCGGACAAGCCTGTGCCCACTGTACTTTGGAAGTTCTCTGGACTTGATCCAGGAACTCATCCATGTAGTATTGTCTCACAATAGCATGGTTTATTTCTTTCCCACCTTATGGCCCTAAAGCATTTTTGCAAATATTTTATTCTCTGTTCAAAATTGTTACGTGTGCTCTATTCCTTATTTACAAATTGTGTCAATCTGACTTTTGTTCAACCTGTTTCATATCCCTGTTCTTTGTGTAAAATTTAGCAACTCTGAATTTTGATGTTGTTGTCATCTGGAAATAATAAAGAACACCTCCTAATTAGTTTATGTACCTCTTAACTTGAATATGGTATTTCTCCATTTGTGTTGGCAACAGGCCCTGAGTCGTGCACTTCCCTACCTCATACTTACCATTTATTGAACTCAGGCTTTCTCTATTGCAGGAAAACTATTTTGTTAGATCTCATAATTATTTTTGAGACATTCTGCAGACATTCTTTCTCTAAACATTGCATAATTCTGAATTTCTGTAGAGAGATACATCATTTTAATCACATCTAATATGTGAAAAACATATTTATAGAAGAATTAGACTGGAGTAACGACTCTCAAGCTCGGTGTGTCTCTGTATGTATCTTGGTGTGTGTGAACATGTGTCTATTTTCATGTGATTTTACTACCCGATAACCACCCAAAACTGTAGCAGTGGACATAATATCATGGCAATTATGCCATAGACCATGTAACTTGTTTTGTAGATTAAATGATAATGTATGCATAATTCTCAGATGTAAGTGTCAGAATAATTAAGTATTTCAAGTAGTATTGTCTTCATTTTGCTTCCATGTCATCCAAACTTTCAAATAAAGTTTTCTAGTATGAATTTGATTCAATACAGATTAGTTCATTTTACTTCAAGTGAAATGAAAAGTCCCACACTTCTTGAATTAGTTCTTCAGGGCTTGTGAATTGATGTTACAGGGTAGGCAGATAAGAAGCCTCCTCTGTTGAGGTTAGCAGACCTGCAATCTTGATTCCACACTCCCAGGTTATGTGCTTTGAGCCAAAACTTTGAACTTTCCTTCTCTACCTTCTCATATTTAGAATGGGAATGATGACAACAGTGTTGTGAAAATTGGTCCACAGACTCTGGTGTGCAGAAAAAGAAGAGGGTGGGAAAGGGCAGACGGTCAGAAATAGGGGTTAAAAAAAAAAAATATATATATATGAAACTAGAAGTGGAAAATTATCAGTGATGATATACATAATTAAGCCACTATGCAGTATATTCTGGATGGAAAAATCATATTTTGTATGCTGTGATGATGATTAGGAAATGAATGTAAATTAATTAATTTAAAAAACGTTTCAGAAAAATAATCTAAAACTGTTTTTCTTGAAATTACAAAAAAAAATGCTTTAAAAATACTATTTGATGGGAACCAACAGTTAGCGTAATGGCTATGTTGCTGGACACCCACGTAGTCGACCGTGGTTCGTGTCCCGGACCCAGTGGCTTAAAACTCACGCCGGGCGCATGTGCGTGCGTGCCCAAGATCCTGAGAAGAGAATGGAGGAGAAGGGATTGCGGCATGACCATCCCCCCTGGTGGCTGATTTCTCACTTTCTGTCTCTATGTTTCTCTCTGTCTGGCGAGTGCACGCGCCCTGTAGTGAAAACCTCTCAAAAAAAAAAAAACAAAACAAAAAAAAAACTATTTGATGACTTCAGTAAGCTATATAGCCCTAACTAGGTGCTACTTTATAGTATGTTCATTCTACTCACTGAGGTTTATGCCTAAAGTCAGACTTGTGTTCATGGATATGTATATATCAGCTGTGCTTGCTACTGATAATATTTAGATTAAGACATTTAGTGAATCAATAAAATGTGGGAGGAAAAAGGCATAGAAAGCAACCGTGGGATACCAAAGACAGTTTGGGAGGAGAGTGGGAGACGGCAGAGGGTGAGAGATAGGGAATCAAGGAAGGGAAACAAAGCAAAATATACAAGAAACAAGAAATGGAAAATTACTTGTTGATGATAACACATATGTTGATATGCTTGATTGATTGAGCCAATATACAGTGTATTCTGGATGGAAAATCTCATTTTGTATGCTTTAATGATGTACAATGAATGAACGTAAAAAAATAAATTTAAACATAAAAAAGAAAAAAAATCAATGGGAGAAAATTCACTCTTGACTTGGTTGATAATGTCACAATCTGTAAAGGGAAATGCATTGCATGAGGAAATCACTGAAATACTTTTATATTATTATTAATCTCTGATACTGTTTGAGGAAGAGACTTAGTTTCAGTTTCTACTTAAAATAAACTTCATAGAAATGGCATGAGGGTAATGGGGAGTAGACAGTGCTAGCTCCATGTGAGAATGAAGTAACTAGTTCAGAGTTCAGGTATGTCTTCTTAAGGTAAGTGTTTCCCTAAATATTCAAAATTAAAATTTTACAGATAATCTCTGTGTTATAATTGTATTTTATTGATTTAAATAAATAACCCCCTAAAAATTACTGACATTGCTATTTAATGACATGCAATCTATTGAAATGTTGTGTATGTTTTAGTATGTGTACAAAATTTACAGTCTCTTGCACTAATGTTGGTGCCCATAAACTGGAAATTACTGTTCCAAATTTTTAGTAAGGGAAGATTTCGTACAATAAAACTAGTTTAAATGCCTATGTATCTTAAGTTGTCCTTTAAGACCACATTAAAATATTTTGTTTGCTAAATATGAATGAAACAATCAAATTAGAAGATCTTCTTCAAGTGAGAAGTGGGAGCTTGGAAAGAGGTATGGTACTCTGCATCATGAATGGACGGGAGAACAAGAGCCTGGGTGGATAACTGGAAAATGGGAAGGTAAAACTAGGAACATTTTAGCCTGTATGGGTACTAGGAAATTGTATGGTTTCGAAGCACAAAAGCAGAATTTGGGAGCCCAGTCACGGTAATATGAATGATACCACCATGGTACTGGACTCATATGGGAGGTCTAGGTTTAGATCCCAGCTTGACCTAAACACACTGGGCCTGCATGAATTCACCCATGATCCTGGCTGGCTGAGAGGCTGGAGGAAGGATTTCAGTGTGACGAAACTCTGCTGAAGGTACCTGTTTCTGTTTCACTTTGCTCTCATGAAAGAAAGAAGAAAGAAAGAAAGAAAGAAAGAAAGAAAGAAAGAAAGAAAGAAAGAAAGAAAAAAAAAAAAAAACAAAAAAAAAACTAAACAAAAAAAAAAAAAAGCAAAAATTTGGAAGGAATAACTAAGGTAAGATTTTTAATCAATGTACTATAGATAATTGTTACTTATAGATTCTTAGAGTAGAAAGGGAGTCCAATATAAACATCCCCATTTAGCAACAGAAAGAGAGGATTTCTTTAGCAGTATCTTGCCTAGGAATTACATTTGATGTGACTGAGTGAAGAGTTTTTATCACACACTTTCTTTTTTGCTCCCTGGTTCTGAGTGGAGACGGTAGCTGATATTTGTGTATAGCACTGTAGGCTGTAATTGATAACCCTCTTATGAATATTTTCCTTCTGTTTGGGATGAGTAAAGGGAGAAAAAACATTTCAAAGCCTTATGATTCCAAATAAAAGCAAAGGGCTTCCTGTCTTAAAGAGTAGCTTATGAAAATTCAATATTTTCATGCCCAAAGGATAAACTAAGAATGCAATATGATCAAGATTTATGAGTTTTAATTTAGGATAAAAGCCTGTGTTGCAATATATAATAATACAAAAGAGTTGTACCAAATAGGAATAGAAATATATGTATATATACACATAAATCTACAATCGTCTGAATAAGAATCTGTAATTTTGTAGATACCTTTGACCATGAGTAAGCATGTATCTTTCTTGTTTTAATCTCATTTTTTAAAAAAATACGTCATTCACAAAGGATAAAGAGTAATGTTTTTTTTATATATATTTCTGTATTAAATTTTGTATAAGTTATAACATTCATTCAAGGGGCAACTTTTTTCCCAACAATTTTTTGAAGCAGCAATGTAAAGATAAAGATAACAGCTTTTATTTACCAGAAAGATTTTATCTCACCTAAATGTGGGTGGCATTAGAGGCAAACATATAGAGGATCTTAGACTGAGAACCATTATCAGGGGTTGGCAGGTGGCATGGTGACTAAGGGTGCTGGTCTCCTACATGGTCAACCATGGTTCGAGTCTTGAACCCGGTGGCTTGCTTTCTCACTTTTATGCTCTTGCTTTCACTTTCTCACTCTGTCTTTCTCTGGGCAAATTTAAATAAATAAATAAAGATAAATAAAGTAAAATAAGATGATCAACTTAAAAAGAAGAGAGGGAACCATTGATCATTACAGTCTGAGAAAAATTGGACGAAGCTTTAAAGACTTTTTTTCTTTTAGTTTTGCTATAGGGTGCCTTAAGCTTTAAAGACATTTTTTTTTCTTTTAGTTTTGCTATAGGGTGCCTATGCTTGCCAGAGAAAGAGCGAGCAAGAGAGAAAAAGGGCAAAATGGGTTCCTCTTTTCATAATACAGTTTTCTTCTCATGATTGCCTCTTGACCAGTGATTCTCAAGAAACAGTGCACATTAGAAATAACTAGGAGAGTTTTAAATGTGATTGCTCAATTTTCAAAACAGAGAAACTGTTTCAAAAGCCTGGGATAAGTAGACAGGTAGTTGGCAAGATGAAAAATAATATAATACTCAAGGATTCGGAGATGATTGCAACATGTCATTTCTTTTCCAATTAAAATTTTTTATTTTTACTTGGGCCTCAATCAGTAGCCTTTAGAAAAGGTGAACTAGCTAACTGATTTCCACAATTAAAACTAAGAGACAGTAGCAGTTTAAAAGAATTTATTATAGAGAGATTTTTGCCTTTCTGACAAGCATCCACAAATATTGATCTTGATTTTAAGTATCTTTTGAAGTGAAGAAACACTCAGATTATGCTCTGGAACCTTAAATTATATAGATGGTTCCCCTGTCTTCCCCTGCTATACCAGTGATACCCTTGTTTCTAGATTGTAGCATTAAATGTCTGACACACCAAAACTCATATGTGTTATTTAGGATTTTTGCACAAATTTCATTCAAAAAATTATAGTGATGGCAACACACCAATAATAGGTTCCACTAAAATAAAAATTTTCAGAGCTGCCTAAATTCAACACCCAGGAGGTCCTGGACCCAAAGGAAACAGAGGTACAATTCCTCAGACTTGTAATCCTTAGCTGTGCTGTTCTAGTGCTCTCAAGCACGATGTGCATCAAATCATTTGATTTTAATTCACAGTAATTACTGATTTTCAAAGAGAGGCAATAGGTTGCACAAAAAGAAGCACAAAACACCAAAATGAAAGAGCAAAATTTTAGCCCCATTCATTTGTCTTTTCATGAGTGTCAAAAGTGTGCTTCAGAACTTTGAGCTTGGGACCAGCAGTTAGCGTAATGGCTATGTTGCTGGACTCCCATGTAGTCGACCGTGGTTTGAGTTCTGGACCCATTGGCTTAAACTCACACTGGGTACATGTGCATGTGTGCCCAAGATCCCAAGAGGAGAATGGAGGAGAAGGAACTTCAGCATGGCTAACCTCCCTGAGGGGTGATTTCTCGCTTTCTGTCTCTTTGTTTCTCTCTGTCTTTCTGGTGAATGTGCACTCCCTATAGCAAAAAGGTCTCCAAAAAAAAAAAAAAACTTTGAGCTTTACTTTAGTTATTTATAATCTGTGCTTACAATATATGTCACACCTATTGGTTGAATTATGGTGTGTTTCTAAAAACTATGCATATAAGTTGAATATATACCTATATATGCGCACACACACATATACACAGAGATATTTTCACACATGCCATTTTATTCTTATAAAACACTAACACAAATTAAATAATTACATCTACAACAATTCTATTCTCAAATAAAGTCTCATTGTAAAGTACAGGGGTTAGGACTTTGAGGTATAAATACTAGGTGGGGGACATTTCAGTTCATAAAAGAGGAAGCATGGGATCCAGTATCTTCTTTAAGAAAACATTTTTTTTATGGTTGCCCAGCTTTACATCTCTGCAAGCCCTTTGTGTGGCTTCATGATATCTGCAACATTCATAGTATGTTGTTCTATAGAAAAGTATTTTTACTTGATAGTTTATTTTGCTTTCTGCACTTCAGTTTTCTCTTTAAAAGTTTCCATAGTGATGTAAATTACTAAATCTATTACTAACTTTAAGACAATTTAAAATAGATGGTGTTAACTTTATGTGATAAAAATATAGATTTCTCAGGCCAGCAGGTGGCATGGTGATTAAAGGTGCTGGATTCTCACATGGTCGACCACTGTTTGAGGCTCGGACTTGGGAGCTTCCTTTCTCACTTTCCATTTCTCTTTTTGTTTCTTTCTAGAGTCAAATTTAAAATTAATAATAAAAAATGGAATTGAATAAATAAATATTATTAGAAATATAGATTTCTGTGCTAACTCATTTTTTTTATAATTACCTTTACACTGTTTTAGTTTAATATTGCATTGCTAAAAAGAAATATCTGAGACTAGGAGACTTATAAAGAATAGAACCTAACCCCTGTCAGAATGGCAAAGAGTAATAATATAAAATTGGTAAGTGTTGATGGGGTTGTGGGGAAAAGGGAACCCTCCTACACTGATGGTGGGAATGTAAATTGGTCCAGCCACTGTGGAAAACAATGGAGGTTTCTCAAAGATGTATAACTAGGACTACCCTTTGATCCAGCAGTTCCACTTTTGGGTATCTACCCAAAGAAAAGGAGAATGCTCAATTGGAAAAGTGCATCCACATCAATGTTTATTGCATTATTCACGATCACTAAGACATAGAACTAACCCAAATGTCCACAAACAGCTGAGTGGATAGAAAAAATGTGGCACATGCACTCTATGGAATACTATTCAGCCATTAAAAAACAGCAAGATCCTGGCATTTTATAGAAAGTGGTCAAATATGGAAGATGTATTGCTGAGTGAAGCAAGTCAGGATATGCAAGA
>NW_006159990.1:3534232-3537681 GCF_000334495.1 Tupaia belangeri chinensis | reverse complement strand
CTCCACTTAAGAAATACCAACTACCCATACTCTATGGAGTACAAAAGCAGTGAAAATAGTTATGGATGCTTCATACAGTGTGCAATGGGTGGGGGGGTGGGAAGAGAAGGGAAGAGTATAGAGAAGGATAGCATGAGAACAAATAGAGAGACATTACATTTATGGGGCACAGAAATGGTTTTATTACCTGTCATTGATAATATGTGTAGTATCTTCAACTGGATTGATCTGAGAAGTATTTCATGCTAGGTCAATTCTCTTTACAAACCAAATGATATATAGTAATGGAATGTTTTTAAAAAGCAGAATAAAAAAGTTATAATCTGAAAAAAATGAAAAGCTATTTGATGATGATGTGGCTAGCAATCTTTTTCTTGACTGATATGCATGGTAATCACGCTGGAAAAACAAATGTTATACAATGTGAAGATATATATGATTAAATGTAATATAAAAATATAATAGTACAAAAAAGAACATTGTTTGGCTCATTATTCTGATGGCTGCAAAGTCCAAAGGTGTGAAACTGGAATTTGATCAACTCCTGTTGCTTCAGAACATGGTGGAAAGAAGCAAGGGAATTCAAAAAGGGAGTCCTAGGACTGCTATCTGTTAATGAGTGTGGTACGCTAATGATCCAAATGCCACTCAGAAAGCCTCACCTCCTAAAGGTCAACACCATTGCATTGGGAACCAAGATTCCAGCACATGAAACTTTGAGGAATAAAACCATACCCAAACCATAGCACTCAACATTTTTTTGAAGAATTAAAAAAATTATTGCCAGTGGGTATATTCAAAAACAGGATAGAGATGGGGGGCGGAGAGAGAGAGAGAGAGAGAGAAAGAGGAGAGAGAACCCTCTAATTGGTCATATTAACATCATAGTCCTCTTTCTCCCATTTCTCCTTCCCATTAGGGTTTTGGGCACATGTACCCTAGTGCTTAGCATGGTTTTATGAGTCACTGTGGATAAGATAAGAACCACAGTTTGCCACATGGGATCTGGTTCCTTTAACTACTGAGCTATGGGGCTGACCCTTAGCACTCACTCGTTAAATGCCCTTTTAAGAATCACTGTAAATTAAAAACATCTTTTATTCTCAGTTGGATTTTTTATAGGACCTGGGACAATTTAGATCAAACTAATTTTCTTGAATTTTTCTGGGCAAAGTAAATTTTTAAAGCTTTTAGTATTAGTAATTTTCTGATTATGTAGGTATTAAAACAGCATTTCATGGGGGAAATCTAGAATATGTAAAGAAAATAATTTAGTGGTTTATAATCACTATCCAAGATAAGCACAAATTGAATATATTTAATATGTTTATTTCTAGTCTTCTAGTATTCCTCTTTTCATTTCTCTTCTATCTTATTGTATACTTTCCTCATAATTAGTATTGTATCTCTTTGTTTTCCAATATGACATTCAATTCAATAATTTACTGATAGCAAGTTGAATTACTGGAATTTGAGTTTTTCTTAGTGTACCAACAGCAATAAAACTGCCCATCCTATATGAATTAAGATGTTTTTCTAACTGGATGTTTTTAATGTTTTTCTAACTTAATGAAAAACATTAAGATATTTTTCTAATCCAGGGAGAATGAGTGCAAAAGATGGTATGGTGGTTAAAGTGACTAGTTCCCACATGGCCAACTGGGTGGTTCAAGTACAAAACCTGGTGGCTTGGAAAGCACACTGGGTTTGTATGCATGTCCCAGATCTCAAGGGGAATGAAGAAGGGACTGTAGCACAGCCATCCCCCCCAGGGGTGTTTTCTCACTTTCTTTCTCTCTCTCTCTGTCTGTCTCCCTCTGGTAAGTGTATACTCCCCATGGAAATTTAAGAAAAAAAAAAAAAGGAAAGAAATAAAAGAATTTCTGTGAGCCATATCTCATGCTTCATGGTGTTAAGGAACTGGCTCATTTTATCTTCTTCCTTCTAGGAATCTCTAGATTAGAGTTTGGACATCAGAATCTGCATCCATCTGATTATATATGTTTTACTGAAAGATGATGGACAATTTTAAAAAAACATTTTTTGATGCACAGCATTGGATTACTTAACTAAATTAAAGTAATGTGCATTTTAATCAGATGTAAAAATTGTCAGACTTGCTTTCTCAGTGTTGAAGAAAAAATATTGCTAAGGCAGAGAATTGACTGACTGCAAAAATGACTAATGCCTGTGACTTGCTGTCCCCACCCCCCCTTGAGGGAAAAATAGTATCTCGAATTAACCATTTCATATAAGCGATGTACATATCCAGGATCAGTGACGTAACTGGTTTCTATGAAGCAATGTGGGAGAAAGGATGATGAACTGACACCCAACAAAATTGCCTTAAAAATGGATATCATGCCTTTAAATTTTTTCTTTCAAGCCTATTTTTAGCACTAATCCAAGTGATAAAAAAGGAACACTGTAACAACATATTACTACTATTTTTCTGCCTTATTAGACAAAATAAATTGTGTAATCTTCTTTCATAGCACAATGTGGGGTAGAGAGTCGTTTAATTACCTGTGAATCAAAGCAATTTAGGCAATTCTTTCTGATCATTATCACAGAGAATCAAGAAACCAAAATGCTTAATAATCAATAGTAATGTCAACCACAAAAAAAAGTTAAACCCTTTAAATGATCATGGCATAGAAAAGTTTACTGGCCAAGCAGGATTTCATTGACTGCAGAAATCTTCCTCAAGCGCCTCTTCTCTTACACAACTCATTACTTTTAGGTAGTGACTTGTGTCTGTTTCTATTCCTGTACTTACCACTTATTTCATCCCCCATCTATAGTACATTTTAGTTGGCAAGTTTTAATAGCATAAGTGTGATTTATTGATATGTGTATATCCCGTACTACATCAGCCATATCCTTGACACCAAAATATATTTATTGGAAAAACAAGTTTTAAAAACACTTAAAGTTTCTTCTAAAAATCTGCCTTCAGACTATGCACTAGTTATGGATTATTTTTTTATAATTGAATATTTAATGGCAAACTTCTTTAGATAGTATATGTGAATTGTTTCATGTATTCTAGTCATGATAAATAGCATTTAGTTCTTCCCCCCAAATGAAGACAAACACAAAATCTACATGTCAAAAATGAAAGTTGATTTGAAAACAGAAATGTTGAGGAAAAGATGATCTGTTTAATTTTGATAGTCACATGACATTTTAATTTACCAACACATTCAGTGGGCCTGCATTTAACATATAGTCTTACCATGTTTAACCCATGTTTTTATGTTTGTTTATAACAAAAATTTTTTCTACAGTACCACCCTTTCATTTTGCAAAACTTTATTTTGGAAAATACTGTCTTAGTTGCATCATGAAGTGGCTGCAATGAACTTTTCATTCGTTTTTTTTGGTTTGTTTGTTCTTAGATTTTTTTTTTTTTTTTTTTTTTTCTTTAGGTCATTGGCGCCCCCGCA
>NW_006159990.1:3503074-3534219 GCF_000334495.1 Tupaia belangeri chinensis | reverse complement strand
TTGTTTTTTTTTTTTTTTTTTTTTTTTTTTTTTTTTTTTTTTTGCTATAGGGCATGTGCCCTCGCCAGTCAAGAACAGTGAGAGGGGAAGTAAGAAGTCACCACACGGCGAGGATGGCCATGCTTCAATCTTTTCTCTTCCATCATATATGCATGTATATTCAGAGTGATTTTCAATCTTCCAGGTCTGGGACTCAAACCATGGTTGGTCATGTGAGAATCCAGCCCCGTAACTACCATACCACTTGATGACCTCTTCTGTTCATTCTTATAGGCATTTATCACCTATAAACTCTGTGTCTGACTATACAAATAAATAACTTCTCTTTATCACCAAAGAGTTAAATAAGAAGAAATATTTAAAATAGAAATAAGACACTGAGGTATAAAGGGTGCTATCTACGTTTAACACACTTGATCATTTGGATATTAACAGTCCTTGAAAGGCAATGTCTTATTTGTGTGTCATGGTTTGAGATTCATAGTTAAGAGTCAATTATTCATTTAACCAGAATCTAGTCATTTCATAAAAATGTAGGTTTTTATAGTTAGGTAAAAATATTCTAATTCGATACTCTCAAACTGTTGGAGTATGTCTTGACATCATAAAGAAAGTTGTGAAAATTTGAGGAATATTCAACAGGATAGAGAAATGGAGGAGAAGGGACTGCAGTATGACCACACCCCATTGGGGATGCTTTCAACCTATCTTTCTCTGTCTCTGGTGGGTGCATTTGCTCTCTGGTGATTAATAAAGAGGAAAAAATACCTTTTTAAAGGAATATATTATTATCTCCATTTTTTATAAAGAAAAATCAAGTTCAGAAAGGTTAAATAATTTGTCCACGGGAATCAACTAAGTGGAAAATTGGAATTCAGTCTTAAGTCTTATAAGCTTTGGTCTAATGTTTTTGTCCCTAGACCACAGCTGCCTCTTCCTTTCATGTACCTAACAGAGATGATTTAACTGTATTCTTTGTTAGAAAACTTTTTTTTTTTGCTCCTTTAAATGTATCTAGTCAAATTATAATTTTAGATGAGTTTAATTATTAAAACTACATAAACAGTTGTTAGAAAAAAATGATAAAAAATCAAATGCTTTTAGACTTCATTAATTTGAGCTATATTTCCCATAAAATTTTATTTGTGAGATCATCATTTGACTTTTAGAGTGTTTGTCAAGTAATTATTTAGCTAACCCACAGTATACAACTCTTAGATAATGGTTCAAGAAGAATTGATGGCACTGATTATGATCAATATGTTAGGGTATTTTCTCTTAAAATTTGCCTATTTTTCCACTACTCTCAATCATCCTATGTATCATCTGAGCAGAATTAGGCATTATCTAGAAACTTTTTTTGATTTTCCTCCAAGTACTCTTATCTAACACCTCCAAAGATGAACAAGAATGTGTCCATTAAAAATTGTTTACTGGTCCTATAGCAACTTTTATGCAGAGTGAAATCTGTTCTACCCTCGCTTGTGGACATTATTTAGCTTCCCTGAAGCTATTTTTTTTTTTTAACTATCCAGTAAAGGTAACAAAGTTAGCTAGGCCTCTGTGGTGCAGTATAGTGCAAGTGTCCTGTAAGAATGGAAACCTGTGCCCAGCTACCGGTTTGGATCTTTGGGTCTGCCTAAAACATGCCGGAAGAACCTGGTTATCCACGATCCTGAGGAGTGAGAGGGCCAGGGAAGGGGTATCACAGCATGATGAGACTATGTGGAAGGTGTGTCTTTCTCTCTCACTGTCTTTTCTTCTCTCCCTCTTGTGCATGCCTACATGCTCTCGATAATAAAACAAAAGATAACAATGCTTATTTCAATGGGTTTTAGTAAGGATGGAAATAATTGTAATAATTTCAGTCTTTGGAAGTACTGTACCTGGCAGTTAGAAGTTAAATAAAGTATAATTTTTCCATGGGACCAGCAGGTGGTATAGTGGTTAAGGCACTGTACTCCCACACAGTCAACCACAGTTCAAGTCCTGGACCTGGTGGCTTAAAACTCATGCTGGGCAACTGTACATGTGTGCCAAAAAATCCAGAGAGGAGAAGGGAAGAGAAAGAATTGTGGCATGGCCATCCTCCCAGGTTGTGTGTGTGTGTGTGTATGTGTGTATGTGTGTATGTGTTGATTTCTCATCTTCTGTCTCTCTCTGGCGAACACACACATCCTATAGAAAAATTTCTCTAAAAAAAAAAATAGTTCCCACAAATTATATGAGATTATTTTCTCCTAAAGTTCTTTGGCAATAGATGATTACAAAAAAATATTTTCACCAAAACTTAATGTCTGAATTAATTGGTTAAATTTTCTGAGCAGTTCCTATATCCTCAAAGTGAGAATATGTTCTCTTTGTCCCCTGCAACTGCTAAAGAGGAATTATTGAAGCTTCTATAGCAGTATGCACTCAAAAAGAGCAATCCCTATTTGCTTTAAAATACACACAAACAAACACACACCCTTTTCACTGTGGGGAGAAAATCCATTGTTTGTTGGATTATACTGGGTTAGTGCTTCTATTTACTTCATGTTTGTTTTGAGGTTAGAATTAGCCCATCATTTTGAGGTTAGAGCTAGCTCATATAACTGATATCACAGTAAACTGACTTTTAAAAAAAGTGGAAATTTTGGAATAGCTTTTTTTCTAGATTTCTAAAGTTTTTACAAACTCTATGTTTATAAAAACTTTAAGGAATCTCCCTTAAATACTTATACATGCACAGAAAAAAAGTAAAGGAGCCAGATATGGCAGGTGTACAGGTAAAATGTGACATCTGGAGTATGTAACAGAGAGAGACAGGCAGCCCTAACAGGGTCCCCACACCATGATCCGCCCCCTAGACCCAACCAGCCCAGATCATGGGGCACATGTGTGCTTCCTAGCATACTTAGGGAAGTCCCAGGATGTGAGCGCAAACCTTTCCCCATGTATATTCCATTTATGACCACTATGCCACATCTTGTCTGATTACCAGTAATCTTATTGAACATGTTTTATATCAGGATTTGGTGTCTACTTTGCCCTCTTATTAATTTTTGAGAGCTTTATCTAATTTTTTTACTTAATGCCTTACAGGTAAAGCCATCATCGCTACCCTAGGGAAATTTAACTTGCTGTCTCCTCATGTTCTGGCCCACGGCTGCTTTTTGGTCAGTTCTGCAGTTCAGCACCTGGCATCAAATACCAAGGCTACACCTGGGACAGGGCGACTGGTGCCTGTTGAGAGTGCCGTATTAAATGTAAAATAAGTGTTATGAGAACAAACATATAATAAAACCACTCACGGAAGGAAGCCATGCATCTTCTATACAACCTAATATAAATTTCAGTAGCATCTGTTTCTTCCCACAATCTTGCACTCAGCATTCTGGTCATCCTCCCCAAGTAAATGATTTCATTTGTGATTCCATGCATTTGCAACACCATTCCCTCAGCCAGAATATCATCTTCATCTCTTCCAAATCTCTGCCTACAAATTTTACACATATTACAAGTGATAAGTATAACAATTTATAGGATTCTGTACTATTTTCCAGTGCTGTGCTTGGTTTGCATGGACGGTCACATTTAAGTCTCATAAAAATAAAGAAGCTAGTATGAAACATACTTCATAGATGAACAAACTGGCCTTGTGATACCAAGTAGTGGAGAAGTGGTAGAATTGGATTTTGAGTCAAAGTAGATGTAGCCTGTAGACATTGGTCCTAATGACAACAGTAAACAGCCTTTTTATACTGTCCGTGTTATTTATTTATGTTTCAGTTTCCACAAAAATTATAATTGAATATATGCTATATTTAGTTGTACACATACTATTGTTAAAGAACTTTTATTAGGAAAGTACCTTCTCTGCAAAACTTATCTGACTTTATTTATATGATTAATCATTTTCTCACTGGCAGAGCAAATGTATCACACCTTGTTTAGGTATTTCATTCAAATTTTATTAAACTCATCTCCCTTTATCTACCTTTAACTTTAAACTTCAAGATTCTTAAAAGTGCAGTGCAAAAGCAGTGTTTGTGAGAAAGATGTGGGATATATAGTAAAAGGCATGAATATTCAAGCCAGATATTCAGGAAAAAATACCCTGTATTTCAACTTACTGTCAAAAACAAGGCTTCTTTATGAGATTTAGTTTTCTGATCTGCAAAATGAAGATTGCAATATTTCCATTGCAGGATGCTAAGGAGTGCCTTGTCTATTACAGGCATTAAGTAATAACTCATTGAATCAATGAGGTTTAAGTATTCAACATAGGTAGCTAATCCATAACTTATACTTATCTTTTACCTCTTTAAGGTCTTGCAGGATATTCTTCCTTATCTCTTTTAGAATTCACAGAATATTGCGTTATGTATTTTTTCATTATACGAACTAATAATAATGTAATAAGTATAATCTAGCATAGACATCTCAAGATATTATTATACTATAGAACAAGTAATACACAAAATACTTTAATGACTACAGGTGAATGAACTGAAAATAATTAATTAATTTTCAGCTTAATATAAAAACATACAAGAGTGCAAGAATTTGTGCTATTATCTAAAGATATTTTTCTTTAGGATAGTGCTTCATTATTTTGGCATGTGGACCATAGCTTTATATATATTTTTTTACTCGATAGTTGTAAACACAATTTTAATCTTTTAACACTACACTTCTGCACCTTTCCACCTACTTGCCCCTCTTCCAGATATAACACTGCTGCATCATCTTGTGTGGTTAAACTGTGACCAAATGTAATTTAGTAAGGAGAGAGGTGAAGTGACACGAAGCATGAAATTTAAAAATGAATGTCCCACCATTTTTCATATTGAATACTTAGTATTAATTCATATTGCAAGTCACTTGATGCAAATATTTTGTTGCAAAGTAGAAATAAGGGACTTTCTTATATTCAATGCAGTTGTGGGGAAGTTTGAAAATTACTATTAAAAAATCGGACATGGGCATTTAGCTTTTACTGGCATTTAATGCCTGGCAATTTGAATATATACATATATCAGCCAATTATTTCCATATAACCAGCTTAGGGCACTGGTAGATATCTGACACTGCACAGATGCATATATGTATTTCAGACCAATTTCTGATGAGATTTTCCATGTCTACAGTTGGTCCTTTATGTCTGCCTTTATCTTGCCTGTTTCTCCTAGGGAAATCTATTTGATTTTTCCAGCTCTATTCCTGCTATTTATTTATTTCTGGAGAAATTGGTCAATCTACATTCACTGAAGGAAGAGAAAGAAGATGAAGAATTTGGAAGAGAAAGATGTTATCAATGGATAATAGAACTTTTCTTTCTTTTTTGTTTGTTTTTGACACAAGGCATGTGCTCTCCCTAGAGAGAAATACAGAGAGAGGGAAAGTGAGAAATACAGAGAGAGGGAAAGTGAGGAAGTATTCTCATTGAGAATGGTCACATTTCAACCCCTTTTTTTCTTCATCTCTTCCTCCTGTTAGGATCTTGGGCATGCATTCACAGGTGTCCAATGTGTTTCTCAAGCTGGTAGATCTAGAACTTGAACTGTGCAGGAACCCATGTGAGGTCCAGCATCTTAAGTACCATGCTGCAAAGTGGCCTAGAACCTGTCTGCATATTGGTCAGTGTGGCAAGAAATTTCTGGAGATATTTCTTCAATAGATATTTACAAAACTGTTTTTCAACAATGAACATATATTGGTATGTGAGTTTAGTAGGTCAAGGTATATATAGGTTACTGATCTAATTCCAATTGTATGATTATTTTTGAGCTGCTTAGGTTATACAATTAAATAATATTTTCCATCCCATGCTTGCAAAATAATTTGGCCTCTTGTAAGAAAAACTTAGAGGGACCAGCAGATAGCATAGTGATTACATTGCTGGACTCTCACCTGGCCAACGTAGTTTGAGCCCTAAACCTGGTGGCTTGAAAAATCACACAGGGCATGTGTGCCTGCATGCCAAATATCCCAGGAAGAGATAGAGGAGAAGGGATTGCCGCAAGGCCATCCCTTGTGGTGATTTCTCACTTTCCTTCTCACATCTCTGTCTTTCCCCCTCTCTCTGGTGAGCAAACACACTCTCAGGCAAAATAAAACGAAACAAAACAAATACTCAAATAAAAAAAGTGAACGACTTAGTATGTCTATTCATACATCCCCTTCATCTCAAGCATATGTTTTTTTTTTTTTTTTTGAGAGGTTTTTTTCGCTATAGGGCGCGTGCGCTCGCCAGACAGACAGAGAGAGACATAGAGACAGAAAGCGAGAAATCACCCCCCAGGGGGGGTGGTCACGCCGCAATCCCTTCTCCTCCATTCTCCTCTCGGGATCTTGGGCACGTACGCACACGCGCCCGGCGTGAGTTTTAAGCCACCGGGTCCGGGACACGAACCGCGGTCGACTACGTGGGAGTCCAGCGACATAGCCATTACGCTAACTGCTGGTTCCCTCAAGCATATGTGTTTTTGATGACTGCTCAGAATTCAAGAGTTATATGAATTATATCTTTAATGCACCCTTTAGATTACATAATATCTGTGTCATTGAATGCTAGAACATAGAACACTGTGCTAAAGTCAGATGGGTGAAAAATCTAGACTGTCAAAAAATTTCTTTCATGGGCCATATAATCTATACATAACTATTCAATCAAAGGGTTCATCAAGAACACTTGGTACGAAAAGTACGTTATTGAAAAAACGTTTGCAATTGGATGTTTAAATTTTTCTTTGCTTGTTAACACCCAAACCCACTTTCTCAAAGCCATATATCAAATCCACAAATAACCTTCAAATTGTTAGATGAAAGGAATAAAAGCAATACTTTGGATCCCATTGCATACACAGTTAGATGGTGAAATAATAGAATTAGTGCTCAGGCAGACTTTTGATTTTGTGGATTTCAGATTAAATTTACGATTCTCCTTTACTTTTGGGCACCATTAAAACCAAAGCTTTGAAGCTTTTACACCTTGTAAAGCATCAGGTAAAGAATCAATTAAAAACTACAGTGCAAATGAGACTGGCACATTCATTTTAAAGGCATAGCTTTATGCCTCTAAATTCACTGCACACCAGATTGTAATCTGAAGTTGCTTGTTTGTACAAAAGAACACATAATTTTTTCTTCCAAACATGTAACTAATATTTTTTGATAAGATCTACCCTTGATATAAAGGAATTTACCATGAGAAAATTGAAATTGATCAGTTACCTCAAAGAACTAGTAAACAAATTTACTTAAACAATGTCCCTCTCAAATTCATTGTATCTGATGAGCATTTTTTCTTAGATTAATTATTGAGATTAAATATTATGTTTAAAACTGTATAAAACACAATGCAAACTTTATTTAGGCTTTTCCATTTAATTAAATCTATTACATTTATTCATTATCAAAGTCCATGAATTATGGAAATGTAAATTTTTAAAGCAAATTTGTATTAAAATACTATGTATTGGGCTTTTAAAAATGATATTTTATTGTGCTGCAATAGGTAAATATATTAAGCTAAATATTTGCAAATAATGCACCTTCCCTAGCAAATATACACATATAAGTATAGATTTAATTACTTTTATTATCCATAACATAAGAAAAAATATAATCTCACCTGCCTATATAGAGCACTCATAATCATTTTATTGCAGTTAGTTGTATCTTATACCAGTTCTAAAACAAACCTAGTTTTCAAACAATAATAGAATAAAGTAAAAATATTCACTGCAACATAGTGAATCTTAAATTTTATAGAAGAGTTCTGTAGTTTAAAAAATAATTGAGATACACTGAATTGAAATTATTTTAAATAAAATAAATAATATTTAATTGCATAGTTATATCTTTGCTTCAAAACAGTACTTCTTTAGGGTCTTTTGTATAGTGAGAATATAAGATATATTTTTAGCATGTACTTTGTTTCAAGATTATTAAGGTGTGTATTATGTATCCTATTGCAATTTGTCTCACTGAGTGTCAGACAGACTCAGAATAGCAAGCTAGCCTATTGCTGTATCATAGGTAGCAAAAGAAGATACCAACCAGCCTCCTGGGTTGGATGCAAAGCATTTTATTGGTTATGGTACATGCAGTAGCAGAATGTTTGGGTGATGTTCATCCTGCTTCTCCATATTCCCTGTGTTTCATAAAGGTGACATAGTGCCTAGGATTGATGCCCACCTGCACATGCAATACAATGGATTGTATTAATGCAGAGGAATTCTGGAGCTTCCAAGATTCACCATTTAAAAAGAAATTTTTGCCAGAGGGCATGTGTGCTAGATGGAGAGAGAGAGAGAGAAAGAGAGAAAGAGAGATCACTTCCCCATTCTCATGGGGAACATATCATAGCAAATTTATCTACACAATCTAGCATTGCAATCCATCCCTTCTCCTCCATTTCTCTTTCTTTCAGAATTTTGGGCACCCATGCATGTGCATGTTTTTCATGTCACTGGGTCTAGAACTTGAAACCTATAGTCAGCTATATGGGATCCAACAGCCTTTGTCACCATGCCGCAGGCTGGCCTGATTCACTACTGTTATAATAAACAAAAAGGGTCCTGATTTTTGTCTGGGAATAGATACTTCATCCTGCACTATTGCTCACTGCAAACACAATCTTAAAAAGTCACAGAGATGGGCTCCCTTCACGCCCTGGTAATTAAGTCAGATGGCTCCCATGTGGCCAATCCTACCATTCAAATCCTGGCCCTTGCTACTTGAGAAACATGGCAGGTGCATGAGTGTGTGTGCCCAAAATCCTGAAAAGAGAGAGATATGGAGAGAAGGAATTGTGGTGTAACCATTCCTTATGGAAGTCCTCTCTCTGCTCCCTCTCTCTTCCTCTTTTTGTTGCTCTCTCTGGCAAGTGCACATGCCCTCTGGCAAAAATTTTAAAAAGTGCTCTAATGAGCATTTAGAATCTTGTATTATTTGGCAAACTCACTGATATTCTTCCTTCATAACACCTGCCATTGGGATACGTTCAAGCCATCTTCCATATTATTGCTAAAGCAATCATTATGAAGTCCAAATACAGTACTCTACCTGGAATATTCTCTGTAGATTATGGTTCTCCTAAATCACCACTGGATCACTATAAACACGTCTATAAAAATTAACTCAAAAATTGACTTCTACAGAAGCAGTGGTGTTATGCTCCAACTTTAGATTTGGTTCTGAATCTCTGTAGTCCTAAAAGAATAGGAGCATACCTTTCTCAGATCTTATTTTATCACTGTTTTGTGAGTAGTAATACAATCCTCTATGTCTCTCACTGAACAAGGAGGGTTCTAAAATATCATGTGAAATGCACATTTTATTTAATGATTAGTAATTGCTAAGCAGTGTGCCAAAACTATGCATGGATTACCTCATCTAATCCTCATAAACCCCTTTGAAGTGTTATGAGCATTTTACAGATGAGAAAACTAAGGGCCACATAGGTTAAATAACTCGATGAAGGCCTCTTAGTTAAATGGTAATGAAGACAAAATTCAAACTAAGACACGGTTGCTCTGATTTTCTTAACAACTGTACTATATGGTTTCCTTTAGAGTTAAGAACCATTTCTCTATTTCTGTATCTTTAATGTCTAGAAAAATTTCATAAGAGCAGTGAATAACTTGTAGATATTCTCTGGATGGTTATATAAATGATGAATGAAGAATTAATTCATATATTATTAGCATGCCTTTCACTTTGATATCATGAATTTGCTTCAAAAATAAGAACTCAAGCAAGTCTTTTCACTTAATAATAAACACAGTATTAGATAGAATCAAAACATTATTTTTTTTTAGAGAGGTTTTTTTTTTTTCTTTTTGAGAGGTTTATGTTATAGGATGTATGTGCTCGCCAGAAAGAGAAAAACAGAGAGACAGAAAGTGAGGAACCCCCCCCCCCCCCCGGGGGGGCGCGCCCCCCAAACCGCCACAATCCCTTCTCCTCCATTCTCCTCTTGGGATCTTGGGCACGCATGCACACTCAACCGGCATGAGTTTTAAGCCACCAGGTCAAGACTTGAAACGTGGTCAACTACATGGGAGTCCAGCAACATGGCCATTACGCCAACTGCTGGTCCCTAGAGAGAGATTTTTTGCTATAGGGCACATACACTCACCAAAGAGAGACAGAGAGACAGAAAGTGAGAAATCAACTCTGGGGGTGGAAGGATGGCCACACCACAATCCCTTCTCCTGCATTCTCTTTTCAGAATTTTGGGCATGCGCACACAGGCACCTGGTGTGAGTTTCAAGCCATCTGGTCTGGGACTTGAAGTGTGGTCAACTACATAGGAGTCCAGTGTTATAATCATTATGCCATCTGCTGGTCCCCAGACTCAAAGCATTCTTAAAAAGAAAAAAAAAAAAAGCAATATTTTAAAATTTGGAAGTATTCTTTTACAGATAATTGAATGGTTGCTGTGTTTTCAATAAATGTGAAAATCTCCATTATAGATAATAGATACAAAATATACTCATACCCAGCATGAGTCTATAGAATTCTATTTGCCTCTCCCACTCCCACATTTAGCAATGTTAGAAGTGGTAACCATGAGCAGCCCAACGACATACATCATCAGATTCCTCGACTGTGAAATGAGAATGATGGGCTCCACAGTCTCAAAGGCCCCTTCTAGCTCCATCATTTATAATCCTCTGACTTAATTTATATCATATGTTTTCCTAGTGCACAGCATGTTTTCTTCTAGGTTCAGACTAATTCCTTTCATTCCCTGAATCTATAGACCAGTGCTAATTGTCATACCTAATCTATAGACCAATTTGTAAGGGAAAAAAAAATTCATTCGGGACATTCTGAAGCAACCACAATCTGAAGAGGATGGAGTGAGAGACCTGCTGTGCGTGCATTGAAACAGCTGTTTCAAGAACCTTAAGCATCTGGGGAAGTCATCCAGAAAAAGGACAGCCAGTGCACTTTTGATCTCTCCACTTCAGGCACTGAAGCACTGCTTGCTCATATGCTTGGTGAGAGCCCAGCCTGTTAGACCTATGCTTAGGGCTAGTGCTTCCCTTTGTTTCTGCCCAGGAAATGCTACCAGAGTGTTTCTAAAGCAAAAGCGAAATTAAATTTCATTATGATAGAGTTGCACATGCAACTGAGGTTACATGACATTAACATTAATTAGCTTGAATAAGTCAGGATTGTGTTTTGTAAGTGAACAAAAGGGAAAATAAATAGAGGTAAAAGGTAACATTAAAAAATATGTGTGCAGATGGACACTAGAGCCAAAATAGAAAGAGTTAGAAAGATAAGACATTTGTGAGACACAGATGGGAAGAATGTAGGAAAGGAAATGACATGTATATTATTCTCAACTGGGCTGGACTGAGGTGTATATCATGCTGGGTAAAGTGTCTTTACAATCTAAATGATGTACAGTGATTAAATGTATTAATAGTAATAAAATATTTAAAAATATGTGTGCAGAACTAGATTTTTTAATTTATTTCATAATTTATTTCTATTTTATACAGTCATTCACTATACATCACTAGAGTTTGAAGAAAGAATTTACCCATCATGAATACACTTTACAACAGTTTAGTTGAAGATAACATACATCTTATCATCCACAGATAATCCTGGATGGTTTTATAAATGCTAAAATATTTTCTTCTTTAATCCTTGTAAGAGTCTTGTGGGTATACCCCAAATTAATTTCATTTTGTCGATGAAAAAAGCTGATTATTAAATAGTTGTTTAAGAATCCATGATGAGTAAATATGGAATCTGGACTCAAATCCAAATTTCCCAATACAAACTCCTTACCCTATTCTGACCTGCGCATACCATCTTGACATGCTCCAGGAGCATACATAAACTCAAGGCACTTTTAGCTTTCTAAAATAAATTCTGTGCATGTATTGAAGGCAAATAGTTTTATGAATTAAAAATAACATACATGAGTTGTCATTGAAATGACACAAATTATTCTCACAGAAGTTTTAATTTTACTGTTATTATCTATCAGTGGAAACAGTTAATTAAGAATCTGTTGAGCACTGGTGAAGGATAGTGATCAAGTATTACTTGGCTCAGACAAAAATGATACTTAAAGTATATTTTTTATTTTTCAAAGTCTGTCACAATTTTAGTGCAATTAAAACTGGAGCTACAATTTATGTACAATTAAGATCACATTACTCTCTTAGATAATTATTTTTTATTTTTTTGGAGAGGTTTTTGCTATAGGGTGCGTGTGCTTGCCAGACAGAGAGAGACAGAGAGATAGAAAACGAGAAATCACTCCCCAGGGGGTATGGCCACGCCGCAATACCTTCTCCTCCGTTCTCCTCTTGGGATCTTGGGCACACACGCACACGCGTCCGGCGTGAGTTTTAAGCCACCAGGTCCGGGACGTGAACCGTGGTTGACTACGTGGGAGTCCAGCAACATAGCCATTACACTAACTGCTGGTCCCCGATAATTAATATTTTGGCCTGCTCTATGGTGAACTACCAATAATGACAAATATTCCATACTGGGATTACTTTTTGTCATAGGTTGTGTGTGCTTGCTGCACACAGAGACAGACAGAGGGAAAGTGAGAAATCACTCCTCCACCATCTTGTGGGGGTTGGGCATGCATACACACATACTTGGCATGATTTTCAAGTTTGAGATTCAAAATGTGGCCATGTGGGAATCTAGTGCTTTAACCATCACATCACCTGCTGGCCTAGGATTACTTTTTAAAAATGCCATTGTGGAAAAATATACATACCTCAGTAATGCCTGCTTGGCTCTTACATATTTACAACTAGACTTTGAAAGTCATAAGAAAATGAAGTTAAAGTATGAGTTTATTTTGGTGCAAAAATTTTTGAAATCCATGCATAGCTTCTTTATAATATGCATCTTTCATGAACTTTTAAAATCTCTTCACTTTCTGAATACATTTTTTATTAGTAAGTAAAAATATATGTATATGAAAAATATGTTAATTTCTTCATGTGACTATGGTCATTGTTGCTTGAGTATTGAATTTTTTAATGACATCATGTATTTGTATCACATAAGATATATTTTGATATTGACTAGAAAGAAACTCAACTAAAGCTGTTTAGAAGAGAAGAAAATTTATTTTCTCACAAAATTCTAAGTCCTGCGGTAGATGATGCTACAGTATTTTTTGGCTGCATCTATGTGGGTATGTAGACTCTTTAATTTCATGTCATCATTTCCTGAACTACACAGTTTAACAACTATTTTCATATCATTTATATTATACTAGACATCATAAATAATCATGAAATAATTTAAAATACGCAGGTGCATATGAGTGCATTATATGCAAATACCATGCTATC
This sequence comes from Tupaia belangeri chinensis, assembly GCF_000334495.1. Lineage (NCBI taxonomy): Eukaryota > Metazoa > Chordata > Mammalia > Scandentia > Tupaiidae > Tupaia > Tupaia belangeri. The sequence goes on along the minus strand of NW_006159990.1, from coordinate 3,520,876 downwards.
ATATAAGGGACTAGAGCATTTACAGACTGTGGTGTTTGTGATGGTCATGGAATCAGTCCCCCCTGGTTACTAAAGGATGACTGTATAGATTTATTAATGTTTGTAAGAAAACTGGTCAAGATTGTCTGGGAACCTACTATTTGCATAGTACTTCTCCAAGTATAGGGACCACACACACGCACTTGCAAAGTACAGAATAGATCCTGTATCTGAAGAAGCTTACATGACAGTTAGAAAATGGAGTGTGAGTTAATCCCTAAAAACAGAGGAAAGTGTATATATTTATAAATGCTTTGATAAAAACTAAAATGAATGATAAGTTAGACTTTTAACAGTGTCTAGGGAAGGGAGTGGGATGAGTATTTGACTTGAGACCGAAGATGACAAGAGGTAAACTATGAAAAATTCTGAAGGAAACCTTTCCTAAGCAGGAGCAAAGGCATGTACAAAGTCTTAAGCGTGGAATGTTATTTTGAGAACAGAAAGAATATCTGTGTTTGTTCAGGGGGAAAAAAATTGGAGAGCAGGAAAAGTGGAAAGAAATAAGATTAGAGAAATAAACTGAAATCAGATCATGTAGGGTATTTTAGGTCATGGCACGATGTTTGTATTTTACTCTAGTTACACTGAGAGCCTTTGGAGTTTAACTCGCAAGTGATAGGATCTGATTTATGTATTTAAAAGATCAGACTGGCTGCAAGGTAGTGGATGAGTCATGATGGCCAGCGGCAGGGCAGAGGTGGAGCAAGAATAGAGACAGAAAGGTTGTTGTTACTCAGGAAAAGGTGATCTTGGCATTTATTATGGGAGAATATGCTTATTTATAGAAAACATGTATGCACACATTACACACAAGATTTATATGTAAAAACATTCATTGGAACATACTTTCAATCTCAGAAGGAGGGGTATAATCTCTGCAAGGACAACACATTGAAGAATGAAATTATGGTACAACAATAATAGATGGCATTGGACTACTAGGAAAAAAATTAAATAATTATTTTATTCATTTTTTATTTGTTATTATTATTTTTTTACTTGAGCAGAAAGAGAGAGAAGAAAGTAGAAAGCAAGCCACCAGGACTGGAACACATGGTTGGCCAAGTGGAAGTCTGGTGCCCCTACCACCATGCCCTGCTGGCCCAGGGGAAAAAATAGAGAGAGAGATTTATTTTAGTTATAGAAAATATATTTATGCCATACATGGGGAAAAGATTGCTATAATGTGTCTATATGTTCACATAGCCCTAAAAAACGGATAGATGCTATCTGGAGTCTATGGAACTGAGATTTATTTTCCTCTCACTTTCTTGCATTTTCTCATTCTTCAAAAAATGAGCATTTTTCTCCTAAATGATCAGAAAAAGAAAAAGAATTAAAACAAAAAAGAAAATAAAGTGTTTTTCTTGACTTTAACTATTTTCAGATCTCAGATAATTCTGGAATTTATGACTCCAAATGAATTTTTGATTTTCTGCTACTCTTTGCTGCCTCTTCACTGTGTGCACTCTTACTGCAATTATTTACATTTATCTGTAAATATGAGGTAATTCATATAGGTGGCACTAGTCACTTATCAAGGCCTTTTCTTACTCATTAGGGTTATTTGCAAATGAGTGTAACTGACATATAACAGCAAATATTTAAAATGTTTAATTTTATTAGCTTGTGACCCATGAAATCATCTTTATAATCATAATAAAACCTTTTAAAACATCTCAAATCCAATATTGCAAAAGAAAATACTTCATTTTCCCATTCACTTATTCTATTAACTTCACTTTAAAATCTTCCATCCAAACCTAGTGTTAAGTCCAGTTTACTAACTCTTATTTGGGTGGAGGGGAGACCAGTTTTTTGTTTTTTGTTTTTTTCCTTTCTCAGTTTATAACCCTAGTCCACTGGTATAATCAATACCATGCATATAACATGTCTAGTCCTTATTCCTTCTTTTCTAACTATGGTATTAATCCAACAAAAAGACCAATTTTTCAGCTATTCTGCAGTATACCAGGAGTTGAATGTAGAGACAAGAGGAAACAATCTCACTGACTGGTCTTTCTTTGAATTTATGACCAGAAACCCCAAGTGAGCCTTTAGTTCTGTCCATACATCCTACTTTTACTTCTATATTGACATTCTATCTTCATTTTTTCTGGATCCATTTTCAGTATTTCTCCAAACTGCTCTCTTTCTTGGAAAGCTGAGCTATAGGGAGCTCTAGGTTTGGCAAATTTTAGCCTTTATTGAGAGGGAATGAAGGATGGAAAATCATTTATCCTCTATATTTAGAGTTTATGTTATTAACTCTCCTTTCTTGAATAAAAATTTGGAATTGGATGTATCTGTAGTTCTCATGGGCACAAACCAGCATTTCAGTTCCCTTCATTTCATTTCTGATTCTTAACTTCCTAAAGAGGGAAATATTAGTTTGGTTTCCAGAGAACAGAAGTATCATTCATGTTTCTCGTTCACATTTCTTTTTTCTTTTTAAAAAATAACTATTTAATTATTATTATTATTATTTTAAAATTTGAACAGAGAGAAAGATAGAGAGAGAGTGTGAGGAAGCAATCCACCAGGTCTGTGACTCAAACGCAGCATGTGGGAGTCAAGTGCCTTAACCACCACACCACCTGCTGGCCCCCTCTCATTCACATTTCTTTTTTTTTTTTAAGAAGTTTTTGCTATAGGATGTGTGTGCTCGCCAGAAAGACAGAGAGAGACAGAGAGACAGAAAGCGAGAAATCACCCCCCCTAGGGGGGATGACCACACCACAATCCCTTCTCCTCCATTATCCTCTTAGGATCTTGGGCATGCATGCTCACATGCCCTGCATGAGTTTAAGCCACCGGGTCCAGGACTCAAACCAGTGACTACATGGGAGTTCAGTGACATAGCTATTAAGTTAACTGCTGGTCATTCACATTTCTAAAGCTGCAAGTTGAAATTTATTTATATTTCATACATACTTTATATATATATAGCCTGAAGGTAATATTATATAGTATTTGTGTATTTTAGGTTTTGACTGTGACACATTGCATGTGTTCAGAAGTAGAGTTTATCACACTTATGACATCATGTTAGCACTAAAAAATTTAAATTTTAGAACATTTGGGATTTTGATATTTGAGTTTCCTGTGCTCAGTCTGTATCTCAGTGATCTAGGGTCTTTATATACCACTCCTAAAGCCAAGCTTTGAACTTTCTGTCAAGACTCTTACATTCTGTTCTATAATTCCAGTACAGCAGGCCAAACTATCTGGATGGAAAGAAGCATGGGGATAGCATGAAAGACTAAAGAATATTAAGGAATAGGGTAATATTTCCAAATTAGCTCTAGAACACATTAACTGTCTATAAATTGAAAAGGCTTCCTCAACTGGTAATGAGTTCTCATTATTGGAAGTAATTAAGGTGAATTAGAGCAATCATCCCTCTAGTTATTGTCCAGTAAATTAGTGCATCATAAAGAAATTGGAGAGGATGGCCTTCTAGGAAAGATGAATTTTATAGTTCACTCAAACTCTCAAGTTTTATGCTTTTAGTGATGGGATCGGGATGTAGAAAAGCTCTTTAATTCAACCTTTTCCCTGGACTCCATTTTTTTCCTGGTATTCCACATCTATCAGCGGTAGTTAAAAGATTACTGTGATATTCTGATAAACATTTGCCAGACGTCAGCAAACCTTCTGCATTGTTCTCAGGCCTCAGATGATCATAATATTTTGTAAATAAGTGTACAGAAATTTTAGGTATGCTGTGGATCTTAGAAAAGAGCTATGTCTCATGTAGATAGACTTTAGTGACCCATTACTTTGCTCTTATTTTTGTAAAACCGTAATTTAGAAAGTATAATACTTTAGACAAAGGCAAGTATAGAAGTTATCACCTTAAGAAACTATTTATTTCTTGCTGTTGTATATATATATGGATTGTGCATGTGTGTGTATGTGTACTATGAACTATAATACCAGGTAAAAAAAATAATAATTCAGTAGCTCTAGGAGAGGTGGACATTTCTATTGTATATTCACAAAGAAAAGACTGCAACTAAAAAGTGGCATGATGGGTATAATTTTGAAGATAGATTTGAAACAAGTTATGAGAAATTGAAGTCTGTCATGGTGGTATAATTAATATCAATTCTTCTTCTTACTCTCAATGACAGTAATAAATAATAAGTCACATTGTCGCCCAAAACATAGAGCAAAAACAAATAAATTTTTATTCAATGTGTCATTATTTTCATTTTGCTTATCTTTTAAAATGTAATTATTTAAACATTATATATATATATTTTAGGGGGAGGGAGGTTTTTGCTATAAGGGCATGTGCACTTGCTAGAAAGACAGAGAGAGACAGAGACGGAAAGCAAGAAATCACCTCCCAGAGGGGATGGCCATGCCACAATTCCTTCTCCTCCATCCTCCTCTGGGGATCTTGGGCACACACGCATGTGTGCCCAGCATGAGTTTAAGCCACTGTTTCCAGGACTCAAACCATGGTCAACTACATGAGAGTCCAGCGACATAGCCATTATGCCAACTGCTGGCCCCTAAACAATATATTTTTATCTGACACATAAGTCAGTTAAACATAGAGTGTTTGGAATCTAGGTAAGACCCCATGAAAATATATGATGTAATGAGCGTAGATCATTTTTTTTACTGAGTATTGTGTCAGTCACAATGTTGTGGACAAGATGCCTCTTATGTAATTGTTAAGATATAAAGCAAAACATATTTCAAATATAATTAGTAACCCAGTAGAAATCAATAAGAATAAATTTAATATTATTAGATGTTCTAAAATGCTCAACTTAAAATTAATTTTATTAGTTTAGAGATGCAAATATAACTAATTCCTTGTATTAATACGTTCAAATTATTAGAGACTTATTACAGTGATGAAGAAGCATTTCTTAAAGTTCAAATTCATGGAATTATGTAGAACCACTGGAATTGCTTTGATCTACCTTGAGAAAGGACTAAGTAGAATGACTGTTGATTGAAGTACAAGTGTAAGAGGATGACCGTTGATTGAAGTACATTGTAAGAGGACATCATGGAATGGCTTACCAATGGTGAACTTGCAACCATGACAATTTCCTATGTGCAAGCATCATGCTACATTTCTGGTTGTAAAGATTTTTTTTTTTGAATAAAAGAATTTGAAAGGTCACTGTATATATTTCAGGAGCTATATAAAAAATAAAACTTGGGAACCAGCAGTTAGCATAATGGCTATATGGCTGGACTCCCACGTAGTTGACCGTGGTTCGCGTCCTGGACCCGGTGGCTTAAAACTCACGCCGGGTGCATGTGTGTGTGTGCCCAAGATCCCTAGAGGAGAATGGAGGAGAAGGGATTGCAGCGTGATCATTCCCCCAGCGGGGTGATTTCTCACTTTCTGTCTCTATGTCTCTTTCTGTCTGTCTGGCGAGCGCACGTACCTTATAGCAAAAATCTCTCAAGAAAAAAAAACTTAAAAATATAAATAATATAGCATATTACAGGGATAATATTTGGATTCACCTGGAATTGTTAAAATTATGGAATATTTTCCAGTGTAATATTAACATTACAACTGCTCTAGTGCCAATGGTATGAGAATAAATAAAATATTAGTAAAATTGTAGATATTACACCATCTTCAGGACTATGCATAAAATGTTAAATATTCACCAGAGAGTCTGATTTTTTAAAAAATATCTTTTAAAGACATAAATATTATGATGTTTTTTGCTTGTTTTAAGGTTTGGTGTGTTGAAAGCTAATTTTATGCTTTAAAATTAATTTTAACCTCTTTGGAGAAAAATTATTCACCAAGATGTATTGGACAGACAAATGGTGATAGAATAGAATTTGCAGCTATCTTAAGTGAAAATGAGTTTTTTAATCTTCTATCTAGTGTAGGTAGAATTAATTCATTAGTAACCTCACAACAAATTTCAAGGAAACTAGGTCTGCTGTAACTGTTAAATTGTGGTAGGAATTAGGAAATGTTGAAATGGTCTCATCAAGAAACTGCATAATGTCATTTAGTGCATTAACAGAGTCCCCCAAATCTTGTTCAAAAGTCTTTTTTCGATCTTCATTTCACCATTGCGTGGCTCATTGGAAACAGCCAGCATGTCTGAAGCAGTTTATAACAGTGGCTGAAGAAACTATTCAGCACACCTCGTTAACTAGCAATTTTACCTCAAGACCATCCTGAGTATTTGATTCCTCATTGTTTATTCTATTGCATAGAAAAAGAAAGAAATAGTGCATGTTATAAGCACACTTCTTGAGTGACGGAGGTGGTTTTTTGATGAGTCAATTGATAATAATTCAGCTTGTTGGCTAACAGCAGCTGTTTTGTGCACGTCTGTTTATGGATTTCAAGGGTAGCAACAAAATCTTTAAACAATAGTAGTTCTGATGCTTAATGTCCTATATTTGTTGTTAATTCCTTTCCTCTTCCCCTGGAGTTTCATAAGGTGAAGACGGTCAAGTAATTTGGGTTCTGGTCCCTGCAGTGTAGTTGGCTTTCTCTACTTGAGTAAACACTGAAGCAATGATGATTTCTACTAACAGAAGTGCTCATTCGTGTTGGTGAAATAAGGACTGCCTCTCCTCCCTGTCTTTCTGTTTCTATCTGCCCCTATCTCTCTATTTCTGTATCTTTCTGTCTCTCCCTCTTTCTCTCTATCTCTCTTTCTCTTTCACAGACACAGTCTCCCCAGTTTACGTGATTCAAGAAATAGATTGAATTTTATTTTTAATGATTCTAGTAATAGTCTCTGTAAATTGAAATAACATATTTATATGCCATAATATGATTAATCAGTTTCTTTTCTTTTTTTTTTTTTTCCCCCACCGGAGAGACTTTTGCTGCGGGGTGTATTTGCTTGCCAGGGAAACAGAGACACAGAAAGTGCAAGACCACACCCAAGATGGAATCACCATGCCATAATCTCTTCTCCTTCCTTCTCCTCTTGGGATTTTGGGCACATAGTGTGTTTCAAGCCACCAGGTTCAGGACTCAGCCTGCAGTCAACCATGTGGGAGTCTCACACCTCAACCACTATGCCACCTGCCTGTCCCAATTAATTAGCTTTTGACAGTGTCTGATGACTGACTTCTGCAATACATAAAAAATCAATTTACATTAACCCTCTTAGTGCTCTTTTTTTTTTCTTTTTTTTTTAACTTTACATTTTGGATGTTGAATCTTCTACTAGTTAACTTTAAAATTAAATTGTATCAGACAGGTTATGGTGGCTCAGTGGCAGTGCAATGTCTCACAATGCCAGAAGCCATGTGGAGTATCAAGATTCAGTTTCTGACTTGATTTACACTCACCAGGAATGTATTTTATCCATTTTCCCAGCAGGCTAGGAAAGGCTCAGGGGAAGGATCATGGCATGAAACCTTGTTAAGGATGCTTATATTCCTCTTTCTTGCTCTCTCACAGTAAGTAAATACACTATCAAAATATAAAGTTACATATCTATATGTGTATAGATAATATAAATCTTGTTATTTCATGATATACAAAATTTGATATTATATTATGTCTTTGGGAAAGCCATGGCATATTTTTCTATGTTTTTTCTATGTAAAAATGCATCATGACTTTCCCAACGACCCAATATATTGTTAGTCCATTGTGTAGGAAGAAAATTTTATCTTTCTTTTTCTAATTTTCCTCTCTGCCTTTTAAATTGAACACTTCTTTCTTCTGTAATTTGATTTTTATAGTTTTAATGTCAATTAAATTTGTATTTACTTCTGAAAAAGTATTTTTGTCCTTTGCGTAGTAAATATAATCCAGTAGAGCCTTCGACATCATTAAAATTTCTAAAAATTCTCTGCCTTCACCTACTAACTGTGGAGAAGCTTCCTATTCTTCACAGTGTTGCCTCTGTGGAGACTGGAGAGAGGCAGCTCCATGAATTTTTGGTTCATGGACTCCGTGGTAGTTCCTCCAGTGGAAAGCTTTCACTCTGGTGCCTCAGTTAAATGCACCTCAAACTCCCCTGAACCCTGAATTCTGCTATACTCAGCAACATATTTTCCAGGACAGTTACTGTGTCGCCAGATAAGGTTGCTGTAGCCAGAACCCGCTATAACCAGGAAAGAAATGTATCCCCACCTATATCTTTGTTCCACCAGAAGTGTATCTATTAGACATATTTTACTGGTGAGGAGCTGAAAACTTTCCCAGATTTGGCTTGTCATTTACTGACACAGACCTTTATTCAGCCTTTACTTTCCAATCAGTCAAACATGCCAATTCACCCTGCTTTCCCAAAGATATAATATAATATCAAATTTTGTATATCATGAAATAACAAGATTTATATTATCTATACACATATAGATATGTAACTTTATATTTTGATAGTGTATTTACTTACTGTGAGAGAGCAAGAAAGAGGAATATAAGCACCCTGTATTTCCTTTCTTTCACATATTCTCCATGTTACTGAAAGTTACACAGAACAAAATGATGACGTATTTCTTTACTTCATACGTAATTATTACAAATCTTTTCTATTTTTGTCACACTTTGAGTTTTGATTCCTTCCTCACTTTCGTATCTATTCCATTATCAACTTGATAATGTTCTACCTACACTTTTGTTATTTTTTGATAGTTCGTGTATAACCTGATGTGTTCAACTTATTAATAAAATTATAACAACAACAATAATGGTTATGGGTAAGTTTTATGTGACTTGCTATATCCAAAGCACTATTCCTAGTGACTTTATAAATATTAATATGTGTAATTATCTCAACTCTGTGAGGTTGGTGCTATTATTACTCATTTTACAAATAGTGAAACTGGGGGACCAGCAGCTGGCATGAGGGTTAAGGCACTGGACTCCCACATGGCTGACTGCAGTTCCATGCATGCCCATAATCCCAGGAGGAAAATAGAGGAGAAGGGATTCAGCATGGCCATCTTCCCAGGGGTGATCTCTCACTGTCTCTGTCTGGCAAGTGCCTCCACTCTATGGCAAAAAATTAAAACGAAACAAAACAAATGATGAAACTAAGCTCAGACGGGTAAAATGACTTAATACCATAGAACTAATGACTAAAGAATCAGGCAGTGGCAAACTGCCTATGCTTTCAGTCACTCTAATATTATAAACATGTGTCTCTTACAATATTTGAACATGTGTCTGTCCTGATACATGTTTATATAATTTTTAAATTTGCTATGGGAAATTTTCTTTTTTTTAATTTAAGACAGTCTTCATTTTTTCCTAATTTCTTATTTCATAGAAAAAATATAAATGGAATATAAATTGTTGAATGTTAAATAATTGAAGTGTTTTAATGTTTCTATTTGAAAAATTTATACTTTGGACATCTAGGTAACACCTATTTTGCCGTGAACAGTGAAATCATCACTTCATTTTTCTCTAATGTCTAGTGTAACTTTAGAATTCTAAAGCTAATCAGATTTTCATACCTGTATGAGACAAATTGATTTTCTTCCACCTCAAAATTTTAATTATTTATTCCATTGAGCCCTTAATTCTGAAATTATGTTTTAGTTCAGTTTATAATTTTTATACTATTGTACATTTTATGTAAGTTTTCTTCATTGTATCTGCTTAAATTTAATCTTTTTTTTTTCTTTAGAGTTTTTTGAATCCCTTTTTACTTTTGGATAATTCTAGAAGCATTAATTATAATTTAATATCCAAAAGGTTTTGCTTCTTTAGTTGTAAGTTTTCTGTTTTTAATTTGATATGTTACACTATTAATTTTCTTCAAGTACCTGGTCATTCTGGTTCATTTCATGTGTTTAGGTTGGTAGGATGTATATTGTTTTCACGACACTCTTTTGTTCAGTATTGAAGGATTTACTCTGTGAAATATATATGTGAGGAAATCATTCTGCTGGCAAAACTTACTTTAGGTATAGTTATGATAAACAAATGGATGCCCTAGGATCCATTCTTAGGCAGAAATAAGAAGAGCTTCACTTTTGAAACCCCACAATCATATTGAATGCCCTGATCCTTCTCAAAGTTACTTAATTTTTAGATTAGAGAGAGTGAGAAATCCTCGGGTGCAGTCTGCCTGTAGTTGGGAGTGGGGAGTGGGGAACAACCTAACATTTTGCCACATTGTGTTATGGAGAAGCAAATAAGAGTAAAGGTAGGAGATTTTCACCCTATTTTGAAAACACTTTAGTTACCTTACCCTGATTATTATGTCACAGACTACTACAACTCTAGATATCTACTAAAATAGAGGAGGAGACTCCTTCTTGTTTCAAATTTATAATGAGCATGCTCTGGTGATCATCCATGTTTAATAGAATGCCAAACAATAATGAAAGTTAAGTTGGTTGCCTTCTCATTTCCAGAACTGTAGTAGATTTATGTCATTTAATGAGGTTTTCAGAGGTGGAATAGCTAAAAATATCTTAGCTTCCATATTTGGACTGGACCCACAGTCTAGTGATTAAGGGATATGGATCCCAAATGGATGACTATCTTCTGTATCCCAGTCGTTGTGGCTTAAAAAATATTCAGAGCACATGTGTATGCATGCCCCAAATCCCAACAGGATGGAGAAGTAGAAAAGAGGAGATAGCATTGTGGCCACACCACACTGAGGGGATCTTTCTCCCTCACACTGTCTATCTGTGTCTAACTGGCAAGCACATTACCTATCTGTCAATAAATAAATAAATAAATAAATAAATAAATAAATAAATAAATAGATAGATAGATAAATTAGAAAATAGGAAAAATACATGAAGAGACATTTTACTAGTAATTAAAAAAAAGTCTGCAATGTTGAATTGAAATCTCTAAAGCAATGTTTCTAATTATTGATGGCAATTAAACTGGGGCAATCTGAAGTTTGTGAGTAGATGACCATTTCAAATGGTAATGGTAGGCAACAACTTCACTTAAAACTACAAGTTTCACTCAGCTTCACTTAATCCCTGTATGCTCTTCCCCATCTTCTCTTTTCTCTCTTTCCTCATCATGACAAAATTTACAGAAAAATATGTCTCTATTCTGTCTCCAGTTTTTCTCTACCCCTTACGTGTGGTGATTCTATGTCTTTTTTCCCACCACTCTACTGATCACATTCTTTTTTCTTTTTTGAAAGGTTTTTGCTAGAGTGCGAGTGCGCTCTCCAGACAGGCAGAGAGAGACAGAGAGACAGAAAGTAAGAAATCACCCACCAGGGGGGATGGCCGTACCTCAATCCCTTCTCCTCCACTCTCCTCTTGGGATATTGGACACACATGCACACACGCCTGGCATGAGTTTTAAGCCACCGGGTCCGAGACTTGAACCATGGTCGATTACATGGGACATAGCCATTACGCTAAATGCTGGTCCCAGATCACATTCTTTCTAAAAACATAAAGACTTTCATCATATCCAAACCAGTAGTTATACATAGCATTTGTATTTCTTAACTTATATCAACATTTAACCCACTAATAACTCAATCATTCTCAAAACACTTTTCCACTTGTCTTCTGAGATGCTTCCTAACTCAAAGTGTAGCAGGCTAATTTAAAGTTTAGCAACCATTTTAAAATTAAGAAAGGCCTCTAACAAGAACAACGTGACCAAATGCTGAGTCAAAGGGAGATCTACTTGAGATATGGTCAGAGGAGAAACCAAGAATGGGTATTTGAAGGGGTCAAGATAATTACTCATGGGAAAATGATTGACTGTGATTGATTGTGGTGAGGAATGTGTTACTTGTGCTTATATCTTGTACCTATGATTAGTGAGAGCATGTTGAAGTTTTCTGACAGTCTGATGGTACTTGCTGACTGTATTCTTGTAAATGGTCACAGAATAAACTCCATTTCTCCGATCTCTGCCTCTTGTTTCATTGATTGTGAGAAACAGCAGCCAGTTTGGTAACAAAAGGTCCTTCTTCTAGTTTCTAGTTTCTAAATAGTCTGAGTCTTTCTCCTCTTCTTTTCTCTTTTTTCTTTTTTCTTTTTTTTTAAATAGGTATGTAATCCCTGTTCATATTTGTGGAGTATGGTAGGACTGAGTCTTTATATTATTTTTGACATTTGACTGCTGACATCTTTTAGCTTCACTTTTTATCTCCCTCTTCAGCTCTACATCTGAGCAGACTGATCAGACTGGATACTCTCTTTTTTTTTGGAAGTGGTAGGGAATGCAAACCATGCATGCCCCTGACTGAGTATGGGGATCCTCACCCTGCCCTGACCTCTACCTCTAATCACAATAAAAAACTCAATGTGGTGCACTTTTCTTGCTCTCTGAAGCCATTTCAGACCAGCATGGGAAGACTGTCCGTGTGTCCTCATAAATCCTTGTTCCTTACATAAACATCACTTGTAAATATTTTCACATGCTTTTGGTGTGTACGTGGCATCATCAATCTCCACATCTGAACCTGATGTCTCAACTCTCCAGCCACTTAAGAGAACTCAGTAAGAATGATCTCTTCAATCTACCCTCAATGCTGTGGTGGTTTAATCAATTTCCATAATTTAAAATATTATGTATATGCTGAGATTCCTAACTCTGTTATTTAGGTCAGCTCCTCATTTGAATTCACAACTGTGTATCTCCTCTCCTCGTCATAGTGGCCACCTCTCTGCTCTCTATCATACCCCATTTGCTTCTATCACAGTCTTTTCCATTTGCTGTTTCCTTTGCCTGGAAATAAATATATGTATCTTCATTGTTCAATCTCTTACATATGTTATAGGTCATTAGAGAACTCACAGTCTCTCAAAGAACTATTGCCATCAACAGAGTCCCCTGTAGTATTTACTTTTCTCTACTGCACTTACTAAATCAACATCCAGTATACCGTTTTATATTTTATTAAAATTTTGCTTAGTAGTTTATCTCTCATCCCTAGAATGTGAAGCTTCATGGCAGTCTGGAATTTTCTGTTTTGTTTATTGTTATTATGTATTTAGCACATAGTGGGTATTGAATATTTGTTGAAATGCTAGCTAAATAATAATTTTCAGATTTAATTATATAGCATTCATGGGTTACTTTATTTCTTACAGAGTTCCTTAATATTCATTTTATAATCAATCAGTATAATGTATATCTTTGACTAATTGATTTTTTCCATTTCTATAGTGGGAATAATATATACAATCCTATTATCATGATTGATAATAAGAAATAACCTATATGACTTATCCAACAAATGGTGGGGTATATGGGTTACTCTCTTTACTCCGTGCTGTATTTGTAAAATATTATGTATCTATTTCTTACAATTTTGTCACCATTTTGAAAATGTTTTCTTAAGAGCAATAATTAATACAATATATATTAAAGTATGTATTGTAGGTAACTCTGACTCCAGTCTTCTGGATGCTAAACAATAGATTAATTTGGGCTAGATTATGATCAAGTTCTGAGACTGAGAAAGAAAGCTTCACCTCACAGGTTGTAGAAAAGATGAAGAGAATGAGATAATTAATAGAACAGAGAACCAAGCATACTATTGAAATCCTGTAACCAAAATAGAAATTTTACCACATTAGGACAACCAAAAATAGAGAAGAGGCTTGATATAGATAGATTAGTGGGTCTAGAACAGATAATGAACTAGTATGATTGTCTAGAAGAAAACTCAGCTGGAATTGATTTTTCATGTGTGATAGGGGTTATATATATGTATATGTATGTACACACACACACACACACACATATATAGATATATGTGTGTATACCTCAAGGAGATTATAATTAATGAACAAATTAACAATATATAATATCAAAAAATTTTAAAATTTAAGGTGCGTAGAAATTTAAGAGCTGGGAACCAGCAGTTAGCGTAATGGCTATGTCACTGGACACCCCTTAGTGGACCGTGGTTCATGTTCTGGACCCGGTGGCTTTTAAACTCACGCTGGGCACGTGTGCGTGCATGTCCAAGATCCCGAGAGGAGAATGGAGGAGAAGGGATTGCGGCGTGACCATCCCCCCTGGGGGGTGATTTCTCGCTTGCTGTCTCTATGTTTCTCTCTGTCTGTCTGGCGAGTGCACGCGCCCTATAGCAAAAACCCCTGAAAAAAAAAAAAAAAGAAATTTAAGAGCTGCCGTTTACAGTAAGAAGTCAAAGTATATACAGAATACAATTGTCAAGTTTAAATAAATATAAGAAATTACTAAATTCACTTAAAACAGTAGTAATTATGCTGTATATTGAAACCACCTTCACTTTATACCCCCTTTGCTTTTAATGAAATGAGAGGAAAGTCACAGAACAGTTATCTTTAGTCTCCTGTCTATACTATAACCTGTCTGTTAAAAGTATAAAAATAAGCAATTATTAATCAGAGTTGTTTGTACCAAAGGATGCTATTACAAGGAAATTGCTTGTGCCCAGATGATCTATTTATGTTTTATGGTATTAATATTTTGTATTGAAATCATACCATATTTAAAAGAAATAGTTTTTTCTAATTTAGGAAAATCTGGTTTGATACTAATAGATTGTGTAGTTTAATAAAGACTCTTGGAAAGAGACATTTAATTCACATTTTAATCCATCAGGCTGCTCCATCCAAGGTGGCCAAATCTTCTCTTTTGAGAAAACCAGGTTAAGTGTATTAATAATTGGGCTGTTAAGCACCTCACTTAATATTGTTCACTAACATTTATTGATTCTTGAAAGAGACTTGCTAGTAAAGCCGCATCCCTGTACTGCTAAGATTAGGTTTATCCTGCATTAACACTTTAGTTTGATCATTTAAATGTCTCCCAAGTTCAAGTTTTACATTTTAATTTATTCCTAGGCCTGTGACAATGCAACTAAATCTTTAAGATTTTGCTCAGTGGAATGATTTAGCCTTGATTTTAATAAGCTTGGGCAAATTGGCAGCTTTAAATAACACAAGCAAAGCAGTAGTTTTCAAGATTTCTGTACATAACCACACATGATTATAAATGTTATGAACAATGGGATGTGATTGTTCATGGAGGAAGAAAGTTTCCTTTTATAAATTACAATGAATCTATTCTTCCAAGGGAGAAACTTCACAATAGTTTTGAAACGTAGCTTTTTAAATAGCCAGAAGAAGAAAAAAGTATAAAATGAGTCAATCAAATTAAAAGATGACTAGAATTTTCTTATTTTAATATCTTTTGGTTTATCCATGAAAAAGAAATGTAGGCAAAGGTTGCAAACAAGACTATAATAAGTTAAAAATATCTGCAATTATTCAAAACTAAAGAGCTTTTACAGAACTTATTTTATATCTATAGCTTCATTATTTAAGCATGATGTTCTTGTTTGATGTCAGGTGGCAATTTTAAATGCTCTTAATTTTTGTTGTTGTTGTCTTTAGTACAGAATATAAGTCAAGATAATTAAAGCTTTTCAAGCAGTCACTGGATTGTTTGGCCATAAATAAATTACCTTTTGTCAGTTTGACGTTCTTCACATATTTCCCGACTTCTCCATAGAATTTTCTCATAGTTTCTGAGGTAATGATTGCATTTCTTGGGTAACATTTCATGTCAGTTTAACAGGTGCTATAGGAGAGTGCTCACTCACAGGCCATTTCTACCCATTTACCATTACAGATAAGCCGGGATGAAGTAAGATCTGAACGTTCAGAATGAATTTCTCAGGTTAGCTGTGGAGCCAGAATTGCTGTCACAATGTAGGTAATGTATCTGAAATAACTACTTTTTGTTTTAGTTTTTATTATTCTAATATGTCTGAAGCAATCATTGTACATCACTACAGCTTATAAAATGAATTGCCTATCATTAATACACTTCACACAAGTCCAGTTGAAGATATCATACATTCTATTGTCAACAGACAGTCCTCCATTTCTGTGTCCTCTAAATGTCATCACTATTTTTCTCCTTGATTCCTTCCCTCTTAGTCTTCCTCATCTCCTATCCTCTCCCCACATTGTGTCTTTTATTCCTTATTTGTTTTTAAAATTTCTTTAAAATGGATTTTTGCTCATAGTAGTGTGCATGCACATGAGAGAGAGAGAGAGAGAGACAGGGAGAGAGCTTAGCCAAGAGAGAGAAAGAAATCTTAGGGTCTCATCAAGCTGCTATCCCCTTTCTCCAACTTTACAGCCTCTCAGAATCTTGGGCACACTTGTAAGTGCAGGTGTGATTTTGAGGTGACCCAGAATCTGAACCACGGTCTACTGCATGGCCTCTAGTATTGCAATTCAGTTTGCAAACATCTGTACCACCAGGCCAGGCCATTGGGCTTTTATTTATTAAACGTTACAATAATTAAAAATAAATCACACTAGCTCATGAATTAGCCAAAATACAGAACATCTAATCCAAATTATACTTTAATCAAACACTTAATATTTTCAAAGAAGAAAAAAGATTGTTCTCCCAAGAATCACACACATTCTAGAGGAAATATAAAATGGGTACAATAGTAACTACACCCAATTAATTTAGGATGTGTATTATGAACCCATATTTTATACCCTTTAAAGGGGATAAACTGCAGACTTTACTTTTTCTGGACACTATACTATAAAAAGTTGAAGTCTAAATGCTTTCCCTTAGTTAAAGTGCTACTGAGAAACCTGTGAAGTAGTATGCAGGGACCTTCTTTTCAGGAAGCACCACAACCGAGAACAGTCCTAGTTAACAACTTACTGAGCAGTCATCTGACTAAAAGCTATCTGATTAAAGTTCCAAGCAAGTTATTTAAATACTTTATAAAATGGAGATAGTGTTTGTCCCCATTTAAGTTGCAGTATTTTGAAAATTTTCTAATATATAACAGCATAATGTTCTTCGAATGTTTAAAATGTTTTATTCTTGGTACTGTATCAATTCTGAGACTGAAAAAAAAAAAAAAAAAAAAAAGCCCCATGTTGTATTTTGTTAGAACAGCAGTGTGTTCTGGCTTCCGAGTGATATTTTAGTCATAAATCCTAAATAAAGCTATTCAATACTTACATAACTTATGAATCCTTATGTAAGTGATAATGCTTTAAAAACCCTTCACATATTACCTTTTCTTCACTCTTTTCTATCACCTTCTCACTACCCATTTTATACCTTCTTTTATGAAATGTATTTATCTATTCTTTCCAAAAGAGAGAGAGAAAGAGAGAGAACCTCTACAGGGTCTTTACACCATCTGCCACCATCCTCAGCTAGCCTGGATCCCAGGCATTTGCACAGCACCCAAGGTGGACAGGGAGGTCTTGGAACTGGAAACGGAAACCCTTCCATGTGAGTCCAGCATCCCAGGGTGTTAGGTCAATACCTTGTCACTGCTATCCCTCGCTCTTCCTTTCTTCTCTCCCTCGCCAGTATTTTATTGAAAAACTAGTAGGTTTCTGGTACCATTTAAAGTGCTATTAGGTAACAATAAAGTCACTGTTTTTTTGCAAAAATTCACTCAAAATGAATTAAAGACAAGCAAAAATAAAAATAGACAGTTAAGATTACATCAGACTAACAAGCTTCTACACAACAAAGTAGACAATGAACAGATCCATGAGATGATGTATAGATTGAAAGAAAATATTTTGAAGTCATATATCTGATAAAGGATTAATATATAACATATATAAATTAAGGACCCCACAAAAATTGATAGAAATAAAATAATCTTATTATAAGCTGCACAAGGACTTAAATAATAATTTCTCAAAAGAAGATATCTTACAGTCTAGCAGGTATATGAACAACTGCTCAACATTACTACTTACCCAGGAAATGCAAATTAAAACAATGGTAATAATGACATTTATCAAAAAGTCAAAAGACAGAAAGTAAAGGTAAGA
>NW_006159990.1:3490755-3503050 GCF_000334495.1 Tupaia belangeri chinensis | reverse complement strand
TTTTGGTAAAAATATGAATGAGCCCTTCCATTCTGGATAGCAGCGTGGTTGGCTACAGAAACATTAAATATAGGACTGTCGTACAATCCAGGAATTCCACGTCAGGGGTTTCCAAAGGAAATGAAGCCAGTATGTTAGAGATTTGCTCCGTTGTGTTTACTGCAACATTATTCATAATAGTCATGATGTGAAATCTACCTAGGTGTGAATCTATGGAAAACTGGGTAAAGAAAATGGAATCCTTTCAAACCTTAAATGAGGAAATCTTATCATTAGTAACAAGATGGATGAACTTAGATAACATGATTTTAAATAAAATAAACAGGCACAGAAAGACAAATACCACAGAAAGACAAATATCATATCATTGTACTTTTACCTGAAATCTAAAAAAAAAAAAAAACCCAAACAAACAAACAAAAGAACCATACAGAAACAGAGTAGAATGGCAGTTACAAGTGCTAGGGGAGAGGCATGGATAGAAAATGGGGACATATTGGTAAAAGGGTACAAAGTTTTAGATAAGAGTATCTAGGGGAGGGGCATGGATAGAAAATGGGGATATACTGGTAAAAGGGTACAAAGTTTTAGATAAGAGTAAATAAAAATTCTTCAGAGCTATTGTATAATATAGTAACTATAGTTAATAATATTGCTTCATATATTCAGAAACTACTAACAAAATAGATTTTAAATGTTCTCATTCCAAAAAATAAGTATGTGATTTAGTATACATGTTAATTAGCTTGGTATAACTATTTCTCAATGTATACATGTATTGAATATCACATTGTACAACATAAATACATACAATTTTTCATTTGTCAATTAAAAATTTATGATGCTTTTTTTTTTTTTGAGAGATTTTCACTGTAGGGCGTGTGCACTCACCAGACAGACAGAGAGAGACATAGAGACAGAAAGCGAGAAATCACCCCCCAGGGGGGATGGTCATGCCGCAATCCCTTCTCCTCCATTCTCCTCTCGGGATCTTGGGCACGCACGTACACACGCCCGGCGTGAGTTTTAAGCCACCGGGTCCGGGACGTGAACTGGGGTCAACTACGTGGGAGTCCAGCTACATAGCCATTACGCTAACTGCTGGTTCCCTATGATGCTTTTTAATACAAACTGTCACTCAGACCAACATCAGTATCACCTAGAAGCTGTTGGAAATGCAGAACCAGAGTCTGCTCTAGACCCCCTGAATCAAATTTGCACTTACCAAAATCCCCAGGTGATTCATAAACCAATTAGTTTGAAAATCCAGAGGAAAATATTTTAGGAATAGGACTGAGAATGGGGGAGTGGAGAGGGGGAAGAGTGAAATAAGAAATAGGGTTTTTTTGCCTTAAGCCTTTCAAGTATCCTGTGACCTTTATTTAACTATCTGCATACTATTTATTTCTTTGATTTTTTAAAGTTTTTAATAGTTTTAAAAATGAATACCTGGGTAGAATGTGGGAGGTAAAAAGACTAAGTCGCTGTCCTCATGATGGGACATTGAGATTCTAATAAAATACACAAATAGGTAAATGATAAATTTGTGGCTATTGAAAAATGTGAATTAAAAAATAGGCTAGGCTGATAAAGAGTGATTCAGGAAAGAAGTGTGGAACTGTAGTGGTTATTTTCATGAACATGTTCAGGGGAGTTTATTTTTTCATGAAATGACGTAGATCTAAATGATGACATCAAGTGATATAACCAAGGAAAGACATGGATTCAGCAAAAGCAGACAACCACCAATGGATCAGACAAAGATGTATAGGAAAAGTGCAATTGAGCAGGTACAGTTAAAGTTAATGAAGAAGGTGGATGGCATGTTAGTCAGAAAAGCATCTCTTGCTGGCAAATTTGGGTAGTTACTCTAAGTGTATTGGAAAGGTTTTAGAGATCTGTTGAGTCTCCAAAGATGTCCTATGATACAGATTGATGGTTAGTTATCGGAGAGGCTTTCTGATAGTTTTCCTCTTCTCTACTTTGTGCACAATAATCTGCTTGACACGATTTCTCCAGCTGTATTGTGCTTGCATTAATTGAAATTTTCCTCAACAGGTAAATTTTGTCTGTCCCATTTTTGCGCTGAGCACAGCCAGCCTGTCCCTAGTTCCAAAGCCTTAGGTACCAAACTTACTATAGTATCAGTAGAATTATATAAAGTGCAGCAGTTACTCACTTCAAATTCATGGTATGTTTGTCCTTCAGTTCTACAGGTAGTTCTATTCATGCTGAATATAACAAATCTCCAACCAAGTTGAAGATCCTACGTTTGCCCCTCTTTCTCTGGGGAGCCAGTCCAATGTTTTTCATTCTTGAATTTGGAACGTCTTTTTATGCCTCTTATACTCAATTCCTACACTTATCACCAAACCAAAGAAGCAAACACACACAATTGAAACCATTAACAAACTCACTAATGCAAATATATGGCAATGTCTGGTTCTAGACTCCACCGAGCCATAACCACTTGGATCCAGTTGAGATTGTCTCTTACAGAGTTATTTATAGAACATTTATATTCATTAAACTGAGAGTAATAACACAATTTCTTTATGGGGGTCAAAAAGTTAATGAAAAAAGCATATTTTGAAAAAACCATGCAAGAATTTCAAAATATGTGCACCAAAATAAACTCATACTTTATTGCTATTTTCCATGTTCTTTTGGAAGTTCCCTTGTACGTTAAAAGATTAAAAGGAAATAAATAGTGCCAGCTTGTAGCATACTGTAGGGGCAGGTGGATCCCATATGGTCCAATGTGCGGTTTGAGTCCCAAGCCCAGAGCATGTGTGTGCGTTACCAAAAATCCTGAGAGGGGAATGGAACAAAAGAGACTGCAGCATGACCATCCCCAGTAGGGAGTGTTCTCAATTTCTCTCTTTCTCTGGCTCCCAGGAGTGCATGAGTAGATAGAAAATTTAAAAAATAAATAAGTAGCTCATTAAAAAAAATCTTTACATCATGTATATTAATTTGATTTTTATATTAATTTCAATTTTTGATTATAAAACACTCCTTAATATAAAATGAGTCTGTACTTATTCTAAAGATTGTGAATTATCTAAAAGTATAACATTAAACACTAGTGATCCTACCCTGCAGTGGAAAGAGCTACTAACATGTTCTAAGTACTCGTCCGTTCATTCCTGCGCACATGAGTGCATTCCTTTAGTAATCATGTGTTTATACTATTTCAGAGCTTGAGTTTTTCACTTTATTTTGAGCATTTTCTACATCTTAAATGTCTTTCAAAAAGTTGATTTTATATGTGATATCTTGGTTTAAGTATTTTATTTTAGGCTTATTTATGTTTTATGTTTGTTCTTTTAGTCTTAGTTTTTGCTTATGTAAACAGACTTTAGCTTTATTTTAAATAAACTATTGCCCACAGTAATTATTTTAGATATGTCCATCAAGTTTTATTATTTTATGAACATAATTATATATATTTTTCTCTGTGTGTTATTTGATACTTGGGTTATTACTGATTCTTTCAGTATGTAATGTCCCATTTTACAATTCAGGGCTTTAATTAGTCTCTTAGTTTTTTGGAGTGTGCTATGGAGTACTTACATTTCTTTCTTTCTTTTTTTTTTTTTTTTTTAATTTGTACTATAGGGAAAGTACACTCGCTTGAAAGACAGAGAGACAGACAGAAAGCAAGCGTCACCCCTCAGGGAGCATAGCCACATCACAATCACTTCTCATTTACTCTCCTTCTAGGACTCTGGGCACACCCGCTCTCAAACTGCCAGGTTCAGGACTCGAACTGCACTTGGCCACGTGGAAGTCCTGCACCTTGACCACTATGCCACCTTCTGGCCCC
The DNA here is from genome assembly GCF_000334495.1 of Tupaia belangeri chinensis. Lineage (NCBI taxonomy): Eukaryota > Metazoa > Chordata > Mammalia > Scandentia > Tupaiidae > Tupaia > Tupaia belangeri. Next base: position 3,499,221 of record NW_006159990.1, on the reverse strand, counting down.
AAGTGCTTGAATTTTCTATGAAAAAAATTATACATTTCTTATCTGAGAACAACTTTCAAATTTTACTATTTTTTTCTCTATGTATATTAAAACACACACACAGGCTATATATATAAATCTTGTTTCATAATCTTCATTGTTTTTCCGTGTTATAGTGTGAGGCAATTTGAAACTGGCCGAATATTTTACCCTTTTGTAGGTAATGATTATTTTATTTAAATTTGAAATTTTGGGACTCTTTTTTTTTTTGGAGTGATTTTCATTATAGGGCGCGTGCGCTCGCCAGACAGAGAGAGACATTAGAGACAGAAAGTGAGAAATCACCCCCCAGGGGCGATGGTCACGCCGCAATCCCTTCTCCTCCATTCTCCTCTCGGGATCTTGGGCATGCACGCACACGTGCCGAGCATGGTTTTTAAGCCACTGGGGCCGGGACACGAATCGCAGTCGACTACGTGGGAGTCCAGCGACACAGCCATTATGCTAACTGCTGGTTCCCTTTAGGACTCTTTTAGACCTTTAAAAACGTAACACTTATGTAAAGGTAAAACTAAATTGGGATATCTTTTAATTAATATTGTCTGATCCTCTGTGTAACTTTCCTGTGTACAAATTAAACATAAGATTTTTAAAACTTTACTAATCGACTATTGCATATTCTCTAACAGCTTTGTTCCCTCCTTTTGGAGTGGGTCATCTTAATAAGTATCCCATTTTTTCCTCTCTGATTTCTGTTTTAATTAATCAGAAGTCAGAATTATTCAGAAGATTGTTTTATATTTATTAGAATCATTTTACTTAATGTGTTATCTGATGGCCCTCATTGCCTTTGTGGTTTTTATTTAAGCAGTTATATTGTGTCTCTTCTACTTCCTAATTAGAAATTCATTAGTCTTGCATTGACTTGTCTTTACACAAAATATATTTTTAAGTTGCTTCCAATGTTGATATCGCTTCAAATTTTTCTCCAGTGTGGTTCCTTTCTTTAAAAATACAGGTTTTTTTTTTTCATATACTCATGAGTTCTTTTCTTCTTATTACCTATTTCACTTTGATGTCGTGAGATCCATATTTGATCTGAATTTTATTAATATCTTTCAGATACACACAAATGACAAAGCAAAATATTAGATTTTTTTTTAGTTCACTCTTTTGGCTCATATATGCTTTGGCTTAAGGAGAAAAGCTAGATGACTAAAGCTCAACATAATCCAAACAGGAAGTGCCTTCCCCACACTGTGGTGTGGCCTTCCTGCTTTGATCGGTGACCTTGTCCACTTCATGTGGGGAGTGGTAGTCATCCTTAGAAACCAGCATTCCTTTTTGCCTGTTTCAGCAGTCTCTGCAAATTATATACTAGGAGAAATCACAAATTTTTATTCTCTAGAGAGTGTAGCCTCTTGAACCTGGCTCTCTTAAAGAGTTGCTGGTGAATCATTTGTTCCTTTTGATTTGCTATGACTCATAAATACTTTCAATCCTCTTGCCTCTATCTGAAGGGTGTAAGTGGGGCTCCACTAGATCCACCACATTTATTCCTCAAGGTGTCTGTATCTTCTCACATAGGGGCATTACTGATATGTCTAAAATTTTATATCTAACATCCTCTATTCTATACTATGTTTACTGGGAAAAATTCCTTTAAGATATTAAATTGTTTTGTTTATACCTTCTTATGTTTTAGAACTCACAACACTGAAATAGGAATCCAATTAAAAAGTGAGAATATCTGGGTCTGCCCCATAACGTAGTGGAAAAAGGACCAGATTCCACATAGCTCACCATAGATCAAATCCCAGGCCCTGCAGCTTGAAAACATGCTGGGTGCATGTGCTTGAATACCCAAAACACTGATAGGATGGACAAATGGAAAAGCAGAGTTTGAGGTATGACCATGCTCCACTGGGGGGTGCTGTCTCCTCTCTCTCTCTCTCTCTGTGTGTGTGTGTGTGTGTGTGTGTGTGTGTGTGTGTGTGTTTGTGTGTTTCTCTATCTCCCTCTGGCAAGCAAACACACATTCTAGCAATTAAAAAAAGAAAAACAGGAATTTTTAATTACTACCTCTCCTAGAAGTTATCATTTTTATTCATGAACAAAAGAACCCCTCTAAAACCCACTTCTTCCATTTGGTCCTTAACTATGTTTATCCTGTCTTTTACACAGTTTTTTCTAAAAATATTTAGATTATTGTACTTTAAAGATGAGCATTAAGTGGGTATCACATGTATGATTTTCTGCTTTCTAGTTAATAATGCACATCTTTCTGTATGGAAGTGTGAGGTGGTCGTGCACTGCAGGGATGGGAGGCAGACACTGTCTCACAGGAATATGTACTCAATATTTGAGTCATACACAAACAGCTACATAAGACAGAAAACATAAAATGTCCCAACTCTTAAAAAAAATAAAAACGAAAGGTGCTTGCAGGAGGGTAGACCATTTATTGGACTTTTATACAGAGAAGGCAGTAAGGTTTTAACTGAGACGTGAAGGAGGAACATAGTTTCAGTAGATTTGAGAAGCAATTAATGAGGAGCAAGGAATGGAATTCAGAATGTGAGCAGTGTGCTGAGGAGATTTAATGCATTGCCATAGTCTGCCTATTAGAACTGTTCATCATGATCTCTGCAAAAACTTTTGCATATGTGCAACTGAAACTTTAGTTTGTTATTACTTTTTAAGGTAATTTGTATCTTTGAATAAATAGCTATTTCTTGAATCATCCTTGTATGGTATGTTTATGATGAAGTAACCGTTTCAGTAGCTTCAATTGAAGGTTTAGCAGATATGGGCTTACACTGTTTCTATTAAAACCGTTTTTCTTAAACTGTTTTAAGAAAGAGCTTGATCAAACACAAAAAAAGTGTTGGTCTTGGTGAACTTTTCTTAGCAAACTTTCACCTAAATTTTTACTCTACACAAAATTGGATGGCAATATAATCTAAGGATCCGAATAAGTTTAATTTAACAAAAATATTTTTCTCTTTGGTACTGATAGTTTGTTTCCACCGCATTGCACCAGTGTATTGAAAAAGAAAACATCATATTACATGAGAGTCCAATGATGTGTAAATACATCCGACAACGTCAGCTACTGACCCTACTTTCTTAATATTTTCTTCACTATCAACAATGTTTTATTTCCTCCTGCTCAGAATAACAAAAGGTAAGTATTTTATTCAAAACTTATCCTAGTCACTCTGTTTTCGTCTGTTTGTATATAATCAGGAAATTGTGATATATTGAAAAGATCCATGGGACAATTTGAAATCACTTGCTTTTACTGAGTACCAGAATATTTTCAGTACTAGACTGAGATATATAGCTTGATTATGCACATTCAAGAATAATATATCATCAGGATACAATATTTATTCTTGATAGAGTAACTGTGGGAAGGCTTATTTTCTCTTTTACCTATTATGTTTTTATATATATTTATGATCATTTTAAGTATAAAATGAAGTCATTTACTAAAAACCGATCTGTGATTTTATTCTCGTATGCCTAGACATTGTTAAAATACAAGGTAGTATAAAATCAAAAGTATTATATTTAAAATCAGATAAATCTGTATCTAAATCTGCATTTTAAAATATTGTGTAATGCTGTGTAAATTATTTAAATTAACTTGACTTCAGCTTTCTTATGAGTAAATGAATATAAAATAAATATTTTGATGGATTGTAGAGACTAAGTGAGGACTTCAGAAAAGTTTTCAGAAGACAGTAGCAGGTAAAATGTACTTATAGATATTGTGTATATTTCATTGTTGAGAATTTGCATCACCAGTTGATTTATAATTGTAATATTTACTGTAAAACAGTGTGTGTGTGTGTGTGTGTGTGTGTGTATTTGTGTGGGTGTATGATTGCTTATTTGTTCACAAAAGAAGCATTGGCTTCTTGCTTGCTTTTTAAGCAAATACAAATATCTTCCTACAGTTGAAGTTCCACTGAAATGACAAAACAGCAACAACAATAATAAAATCAAAACAAGCTGTAAGCAAAAATAAAGGTGTTAGTAGTAGACCAGAAAATTTGAGTAAATCTTTATAGTAGAAACAAATGTATTTGGGTTGATACATGAATCAAGAAAAATTTTACACAACTATTACTAATTAAAAAAAGAAATGGGTCAGTCAGTGGAATGACTGGATCCCCCATTCCATACCCCATGTATGTGTGCAAAATTAATTCTAATACATCCACATGCCTTTCAGTTATGAAATTAGTGCACTGACATCAATTTCTTTTCCTCTTCTCCCTCTTCTTTATCTAGTTCTATCAGTTTTGTTAAATCAACAGTTGGTATTTACATAATTTTGACTTTATTAATTAGTTCACATCATCATTAATTAATACATTATAATTACACTTTTACTATTCAAATGTTTTATGTTTTATTTTTGTTGCATATTTTGAAATTCCCATATCTTTATAAATTTTTTTGTTTTGTGTTCCAAAATGTATCTGTACAAGATAAGCTATTGAGTTTAAAGCTTTTTTCCCTCTGAGGTCTCAGTTCTGGTACCGTCAGCCCCTGCTTCAGTCTAGTTTGTTCCCCACGTCTACTACAAAGCTGCTACATCTTTATTTTTATATTGAATCCATTGCTTGATGGTTATTAGGCTTTCTTCTTTCTTGGCATATGCTCATGTCATTTAGAGCACTTCAAAGACTTTCCTAATAGGGTACATGGGAGAAAAACATTATAAATTCCTACGTTTCTTAAGTATCTTAATTATTCCTTTATACTTAATTGATTCTTTGGCTTATACATATTTCTAGGTGAAAAATTATTTTTCCTTAATATATTGAAGTCATTGCTCCATTATTCTCATCTCCTGGGTTGCTATTAAGAAGTCCAATCTAATGCCATTCTGATTGTTAATCCTTTCTATATTAGCTATTTTTCCTGAAAACTTTCAGTGTCTTTATTTTATCCCCAATGTTAAAAAAAAAAATTCATGATGAACTGCCTGGTTGGAAGTCTTTTTTATTAACTGTGCTGCTCACCTAGGACCTACGCCTTTTACCTTTGTGAGATTTTCTTGTGTTAATTCCTTGATAATTTTCTCTTCTCTTCCATTCTTCTTTCTTTTTCTCCACACTTCCTTCACCTTTTTTTGTTGTTGTTCTCTTTCACTGGAACTCCAATTTGGGACCAGCAAATTTCATAATGGTTATATTACTGGACTCCTACATAGTCAACCACAGTTCAAGTCCCAGACCTGGCACCTTAGAACTCATGCTGGGTGTGTGTGCGTGTGTGCCTAGAATCCTGAGAGAGGAATGGAGGAAAAGGGACTGAAGCATAGCCAACCCCCTGGGGGTGATATTTTTTTTTTGAGAGTTTTTTTTTGTATATGGCGCGTGCGCTTGCCAGAAAGACAGAGAGAGACAGAGAGACAGAAAGTGAGAAATCACCCCCCTCCCAGGGAAAATGGCCACTCTGCCATCTCTTCTCTTCCATTCTCCTCTTGGGATCTTGGGCACACACACACATGCAAATGACGTGAGCTTAAGGCACCACAGTCAACTACATGGAGTCCAACGACATAGCCATTACGCCAACTGCTGGTCCCACTCACAGATTTTTTGCTTCCTGTCTCTCTGTCTCTCTGGTAAGCACACATGCCCTATAGCAAAAGTCTCTCTCTTTAAAAAGAAAAGAGAGAGAGAGAGAGAAACTCCAATTTATCTTTAAGCTCTTTTGAAATGTAGCAGTTATGTTTTACTATTTAAGATTACTTTCTTATTCTCTTATTGTCCACTTCATTTTCAAAATACCCTGTTACTATTTTATGTGCAGAATGGTTTCTTTTCTCTCTCAGGTTATTGAGGTATTTTTCTTTCTCCTTTTTTTAAGTGATTTCCTTGGCACACTTTTTCTTTTCCCTATATGCTGTTGTTCTATCATAAACTGACTTCTGTCATCTAAAATCCTTCCTAAGTTTATACGTTAAAACCTAATCAATATAATCGTATTCATATGATAATATGAGGAAGTGGGACCTTTGGGGAAAAAATAGGTCATCAAGGCAATAATGCATATATATATATATATATATATGATTATTGGGGTTAGTTGGATTAGTATAGATTAGTTGGGGTCAGTAGGTGGCATATTGGTTAAGGTGCTACTCCCACATAGCTAATCACAATTTGAATCCCATACTAGAGGCTTGAGATTCATGCCAGGTGTATGAATGCGTGTGTGTGTGTGTGTGTGTGTGTGTGTGTGTGTGCGTGCCTATAATCCCAGGAGGAGAATGGAGGAGATAGGATTGTGTCATGAACATCCCCACTGGGGAGATGATTTTAACTCTCTCTCTCTCTCTCTGTCTTTCTTTGTGTCTCCAGCAAATACATGTGCCCCAGAACTGGAATGTCTATCTAAAAAAAAAAAAAAAGAGATTTTTTTTCTCATAAACCAGGAGCCAGAGCAATTCTTGTCCCTTCTTCCATGTGAGGCTACAGGGAGAAGGTGCTACGTACATCTGAGACAGGAAAAATGCCTCTCGGACACTGAATCTGCTAATACCTTGATACTAGATTCTCCAGCATCCAGAACTATGAGAAAGAAATGTTTGTTGTTTATAAGCTGTCAAGTTTATGGTGCTTTGTCATAGCAGCCAGAAGGGACGCGATGCTGACATTCACTCCATGCAACTACCTTCATCACAGTCCAAGATTTGTACCTCCTTCCATTGTACCAACCTCCTCTGACTTCTTAGACTTGCCAGGATTCTGTGAGTTAAGTTGTTCTTTTTTACGTAGTAAATAGTCCCTCAATATTCATGTCAACCTACATCTTTTTTTATCCTTTCCTCCCTCCCTCTCTTCCTTCTTTCCTTATTTTTTAACATTTATTTTATACATGAATGAGAGAGACAACAAAAGAAAAAGAAATGGAACTATAGCACCTTGATATCCCAATACACTCTCCTCCACAGTCAGCTCCAGATTATGGACACAGGTGTGCCTGGTGTGCTCAGAGAGGTCTCTGGATACAAACAGAACTTTCCCAGGTGGATCAGCCCCTCAGAACTTTGTGCTTTACTGCTGCAGCACTATCTGGCTCCAGTCTACATATCTCTAAATCAAAAAAGAGAAAAACAAAATACGATGGGCTTTCCAAAATTCATGGAAAAGGCATATTAGGATAAAATTACAAATAGACTTGGTATACCCATACAGACTTATAGTAATATGTCTGAACTGGATTTAGGTTGAGGCACTGAGAAGAATAACACATCACTTTGCAAAAAGGGCAACATGAATTCTGCTAAAATCGATGTAAGAACAAACATTGAATTTATGGGAGGCTTATGTGGAAGAACGGTGAAATCACTGATGCTTTACAAAATGTTTAGGAGGACAATGCCCCCATATAAATCAACAGTATTCAAATGGGTAACTCGATTTTAGAATGAATGAGGTGATGTAGAAGATGATGCCTGTAGTGGTATTAGACTGTCCACATCAATTTGATAAGAAAAATATTAATCATGTTCATACCCAAATTGAAAAACATAAGTGACTCATAAATAGTAACAATAGGCAACACCATGGACATTTCAGTCAGTTCAGTTTACATAATTTCTACTAAAAACCTAAAGTTGAGGAAGCTTCCAGCTCAATGGGTGCAAAACTATTTTTCCCAGACCAACTGCAGACAGGAACAGAGCTTTTAATGGAACTTTTAACAAGTGGGATCTGGTGCTTTAGCATTTCTTTGAAGAATTGTAACAGAAGGTAGAAGTAGTCTGGTCAAAGAAAAAGAGGACTAGTCAAGGACAAAATTCAATGCAATAGTTTATTTGGGGGGATGTTCAAGGCATTTTATTTGTTGGCTTTTTTGAGTGCCAAAGGATGATAACATCCGCTTATTATAACAATATTCTGAGAAAGTTAGGTGAACCTTTCTTAGAAAAATGTCCAAGAAATCTTCACCAGAAATTTCTTTTCCGTCATGACAATGTTCCTGCTAATTCCTGTCATCTGACAAGGGCAATTTTGTGAGCATATCCATGGGGAGTCATTAGATAATTAACCTTCAGTCCTAATTTAGCTCATTATGACTTCTTTTTGTTTTATAATCTTCAAAAAATTTTAAAGGACATCCACATTTTCTTACATAGATAGTGTAGAAAAAACTAGCATTGACATAGCTAAATTTCCAGGACCTTCAATTCTTTAAGGATGAACTAAATAGTTGGTATCATTGTTTATAAAAGTGTCTTGAATATCATGAAATACATGATATTCAAGACACTTGAAAATATAATTTATTTTTAATTTTTCATCCTTTTTTTTTTAACAAATTTTTTGATGTCCCCTCATCAGACATAAGAATTCTTCCCACAGAGTTCAGGAAAACACTAAGTTTAAGATAAGCAATTATATAAATCAAGACTGGGTTTTGAAACAGGAATCATGGTAAATAATTTCATTACCATCC